>NC_064291.1:31080094-31234866 GCF_019186545.1 Solanum stenotomum
CTAAGAATTCTATAAGTGGGCATTTTATCAAACACATGGTGGGCTATTGTTCACGTAAAGAAAATCATGTATTTCAAGAGTACTAAGTCCAACCAATTCAAAAATCCATATAAATCAGCCCACCAACAACATACATATATATAAATCAACCTTCATAATTTGATCATGGAAGCATGAAAACCATAAACATCACATAAAAATTTCATTTCATGATAATATGCAAAATATACCATAATAGGGTGTGTAGTAGTAATTTCATACTTCAAGAGTTCATAATAACCATAAGGACCCATAACTTGAAGTAAAAATAGAGAATAAATGGTTGGACTTGTGGAAAGGAAGATTTCCACAATCAAACCCACATACCTCAACTTTGGAGAATCGTTGATGAAGATTGGGATGGAGAATTGAAGCTTCAGATTGAGTCTTGAATCCGGAATTAGAGCTTGAGATGTTTGAATTTGGTTGAAGATCTTGGTGAAATTTTGAAGAGGGCTTAGAGAGTGTTTTTGAGGTTTAAAAAAATGACTAAGTATGGAACATTTATAAAAAAAACGTTCTCAAACCGCTAAAAAAAAAACTCACTGGAATTTGCAATTCTGCCCGGACAGGTTTTACGAAAATGGTCATAACTCCTTCATGCTAACTCGGAATGAGGTGAAACCAATTGCATTGGAAAGCTAACTCGAAGGGATTTAATTTATAGGTAGTGGCCCTTCCAGTTCCATGTGTGCTACGAGATATGCCTCTTTAAAGTTGACCCTTCAAGTCACATTTTTTGCGATTTTCAAATTTTGATACGGTTGCTCTAAAATTCGGGTTAGACCCATTTCCCACTCAATTTGACCCCCTGCATAAGAATATGAAGTTGAATTTCCAAAATCATGCACGAATTTTGAGATATATGGAAATTACAATTATAGGTGTTTCCGAAGCACATTTTCGGGCATTTTTGGGGTCGTTTCAATATCTCCCCCTTGGGAACATTCGTCCCCGAATGTTATAGAAACGTACATGAGGGACACAAACATGGCAATATAAGCGCACATAAGGATGCAACAATGCACTTACACCTTATTTCAAAAACCTCAAAATAGTTGTAAAACCACAATGAACTTGTCAACTTAAACATAAATGTATGCAATGACATGGGGGCTGAAGTTAAGACCTGAGATTTTATAAAGGGCTTAGATCAATACCTTTCCTAGTCTTGGGTAAACCAACTACAAAATCCATATTAATTTCTTCCCACTTCCAAGTAGGAATCTCTATGTCTTGGGTTAGACCACCCGGCCTTTGATGTTCGGCCTTGACTTGTTGACAACTATGACAACCGGAGACGAATTTGGCAATGTCCTTCTTCATGCCTCCCTACAAATACACATCCCTCAAATCTCTATACATTTTGGTGGAACCGAGGTTAATGGAGTAGGAAGAATTATGAGCCTCCTTAAGAATTTTCTCCCTCAAACCATCAACACAAGACACACATAACCTACCTTGGTACCTAAGGACACCATCTCCCCCTTGGGAGAAAACTTCCACCTTGCCCTCTTTCACCAAGGCCTTCAACTCTAACAAGGAAAAGTCAAGATCTTGTTTTGCTTTCACCTCATCAACCAAGGAAGACCTAGCACCATCAACAACGACCACACCACCATTACCAACCTCTTCCAACCTAACCCCCAACCTAGCCAACCGATGCACCTCCCTAGCCATTTCCCTATCAACAATATCAACATGAGCTAGGCTACCCATAGACACCCTACTCAAAGCATCTGCCACCACATTAGCTTTATCGGGATGATAATGCACACTCATAGCATAATCTTTAAGAAATTCTAGCCACCTTCTTTGTCTCAAGTTGAGATCTTTTTGGGTGAAGACATATTGGAGGCTCTTATGATCGGTGAACACATCAATATGTACCCCATACAAGTAATGACGCCAAATCTTTAAAGGAAACACCACCGCGGCTAATTCAAGATCATGTGTAGGATAGTTCTTTTCATGCACTTTGAGTTGTCTAGAAGCATAGGCTATCACCTTACCATTTTGGATTAGGGCACAACTCAGGCCAACTCTAGAAGCATCACAATACACAACAAATCCCTCAAGCCCATCTGGTAGTGACAATATAGGAGCGGACACAAGTTTATCTTTCAAGGTTTAAATACTCCTTTCGCACTCATCGGTCCACTCAAACTTAGCTTTCTTTTGTGTCAACTTAGTCATGGGAGAAGCAATAGAAGAAAACCCACTCACAAATCTCCAGTAGTAACCCGCTAAGCCCAAGAAGCTCCTAATATTCAACGGGGTCAATGGCCTAGGCCAATTTCTAATCACATCGGTCTTCTTAGGGTCTACCTTAATACCATCCCCCGACACCACATGACCTAGGAAGGCAACCTCCCTCAACCAAAATTCACACTTTTCATACGTGGCATACAACTTCTCCTCTCTCAATCTTTGCAACACAACCCTCAAGTGACCCATATGTTCTTCCTCGCTATGCGAATAGATTAAAATATCATCAATGAAGACCACAACAAAGGAATCAAGGTAGGGTTTAAAGACCCTATTCATTAGGTCCATGAAGATAGCCGGTGCATTGGTCAACCCAAAGGACATGACCACAAATTCATAATGCCCATACCTAGTCCGGAAGGCTGTCTTGGGAATGTCACACTCCCTCACCTTCACTTGATGATACCCGGACCGAAGATCAATCTTAGAGAAATGGCTAGCCCCTTGCAATTGGTCGAACAAGTCATCAATCCTAGGAAGAGGATATTTATTCTTGACGGTGACCCTATTGAGTTGCCGGTAATCAATACACATCCTAAGGGACCCATCTTTCTTCTTCACAAACAACACCGGAGCACCCCATGGTGATTGGCTAGGCCTAATAAAACCCTTCTCCAACAAGTCCTTCAATTGTTCCTTCAACTCCTTTAACTCCGCCGGGGCCATACGGTAAGGGGGAATAGAAATGGGTTGAGTATCGGGGAGGAGGTCTATGCCAAAATCTATTTCCCTTTCGGGAGGAACACCGGGAAGGTCATTAGGAAAGACATCAAGGAATTCATTTACGATCGGAACCGACTCTATAGGAAGGGTTTTGGACTCCACATCCTTAACCCTCACAAGGTGATAGAGACACCCCTTAGAGATCAACTTACGGGCTTTAATGCAAGAGATGAACCTACCCTTGACTACCACATTTTGGCTTTCCCACTCAAGAATGGGTTCACTTGGAAATTGGAATTTGACCCTACGGGTTCTACAATCAATGGAAGCATAGTATGCATGCAACCAATCCATCCCAAGAACAACATCAAAATCGACCATGTTCAACTCAACAAGATCACAAGGCAATATTTTATGCAAGATGCAAATAGGACAATTTCTATAGACCTTCCTAGCAACAATATATGCACCAATAGGAGTAGACACCTTATATGACTCACGCAACAATTCGGGCTCAACATGAAACTTTTTGGCAACAAAGGGGGTGACAAAAGAAAGAGAGGCACCCGGATCAATTAATGCATATACATCAAAGTCAAAGATTTTCAACATACCGGTAACGACATCGGGGACTTCATCGACCCCTTGCCTCCCATGCAAAGCATAAAATCGATTGTGCCTTGGGGCACCATCTTGTCGGCCCCCTCTCCCCAAAGGAACCGCATTGGCACCTTGTGGACGGACCTCCTTACCCTTGTTGCGATTTCGGGGACAATCCATTGCCTTGTGCCCCATTTCCCCACAACTGTAGCAAGCACCGGTATTTCTCAAGCACGGGCCACCATGGCCCTTACCGCACGTCGAACATACATCAATAGGACCCATACCATCAACACCTTGGGCCCTTGGAACATCATTAGAAAACCCCTTATGGGGCTCATGAGAAGACCCTTAGCCTTGATGAAACCGGCCTCCCCTTCGACTTTGGAACTTGCCCTCAAAACGGGCCCTCTTGGCCTCATGACCCCTCCTCTTCCTCAACTTCTCCTCCTCCATTTGTTCGGCATAGACCATCAAGTGGGACAAGTCCATGTCACTAATCAACATTGTGGACCGGCATTCTTCACTCACTAGGTCAGACACACCCATCATGAATTTGTTCATTCTAGATCGTTAGTCGGCAACTAAGTGTGGAGCATATCTTGAAAGTTGGTTAAACTTGAGGGCATACTCCCTTACACTCATAGGCCCTTGTTTTAAATTCATGAACTCCACCAATTTGGCTTCCCTAAGTTCAAGAGGAAAGAATTGATTAAGGAAAGCCGTTTTGAACTCTTCCCAAGGCACCACATAGTTTGCCCCCTTCTCTTCCTTCCATTGGTCGTACCATATTTGGGCCACCCCTTTTAGTTGGTAGGCCGCCAACTCCGCCTTATCTTCTGACCTCATGCCCATGATAACTAATATCTTGTGGACTTCATCAATGAACTCTTGAGGGTCTTCATCTAACTTAGACCCATAGAATTCCGGGGGATTCATCCGCACGAAGTCTCTCACCCGAGATGCCGGGGTAGGAGCCTGAGGGGCTTGGACCTCGTGGTTGGCTTGATTAGCCATAGCTTAGGCAAATAAAGTAAGGGCATCCCGAAGATCCCCATTAATCGATTGTTCCTCGGGTGCGCGGGCTCGTCTTCCTCTTGTATTAGGCATGATCTAGCATAGCAAAGAACAACCGTTAGGGAAGAACTTAATCCAACTCTACAACACGACTTAGAACATGGAGAAGGGAAACATTTCCTAAAACGTCTCATAGCCTCCTACTCATAGTTGTGGTGCACAACACAACCATGAATCGGACTCTAATCAACGTGGTGTGTTGGACTCCGAGGATCTATCAACCTAGTGCTCTGATACCAAGTTTGTCACGACCCAAGCCTAGGGCCTAGACGTGACCGGCGAATGGGGAACCCGAAGGAACCCCAAACAAGCCTCATAGTGCATCATTACACATCCTTGGTCACGTAAGCAATTAAAATGACCATAAGCGATAAGCATAATCAAGGGGGAAATCGGGACTAAGGGAGCAAGAAAAAAAAAGGAATGATACATAAATACCATAGATGAGTCAAGCTCAAGCATAATACACAATTTGTCCAACACCACCTCTAAACATGGGTACTTAGCGGGGGCCAAGACAAACTACCGGGCTCACCCTCATAGTCAAAACATAACTAAAAAAAAAGTCTTATACATAGCAAAAGATCATGAGCAACGTCCCCGGAATGGAGGACTCACCAACAACCTTGATAGGAAATCGTATTAGCCACGCGGAGGAGGAGGGTCAAGCGGTGTTCCGATCCCTACATGGTGATATCATGTAGGCATAGAGTATGCATTAGTACGTTTGAATGTACTAAGTATATGAGATGAAATGCAATGCCACAATAGATGGACATCATAGGAAAAATGCATAATCATACCCGATAGATAGCACATAAATGAAATGATATATATAATGACGCTTACATAAAAATCATATTTAGTGTGACGTAGTACATGTGTGGTGAGTGACCACCAATATAGTATTTCCAAGGCCTACCACCCCCTTGGAGAGGCGAAAGAGGTACAAACCCCTCAATGTGGTTACCCGGGCCTACCACCGCCCGAGCTAGGGACCAAGGTACAAACCCCTCGATATGGTTATACGGGCCTACTACCCCCCGTACTAGGCAACCAAGGTACCAACCCCTCGATACGGTTACCCGAGCCTACAACCCCCCGAGCTAGGTTTGGTCGACTCACAACACTTATATAGAGAAAGTCTTATACATGTATCCATTTGATCATCATTTCAATGATTATATGACCATCCGACTCATATGATGTACATTGGACCTTCCATTTCCTAAGAATTCTANTATATAGAGAAAATCTTATACATGTATCCATTTGATCATCATTTCAATGATTATATGACCATCCGACTCATATGATGTACATTGGACCTTCCATTTCCTAAGAATTCTATAAGTGGGCATTTTATCAAACACATGGTGGGCTATTGTTCATGTAAAGAAAATCATGTATTTCAAGAGTACTAAGTCCAACCAATTCAAAAATCCATATAAATCAGCCCACCAACAACATACATATATATAAATCAACCTGCATAATTTGATCATGGAAGCATGAAAACCATAAACATCACATAAAAATTCAATTTCATGATAATATGCAAAATATACCATAATAGGGTGTGTAGTAGTAATTTCATACTTCAAGAGTTCATAATAACCATAAGGACCCATAACTTGAAGTAAAAATAGAGAATAAATGGTTGGACTTGTGGAAAGGAAGGTTTCCACAATCAAACCCGCATACCTCAACTTTGGAGAATCGTTGATGAAGATTGGGATGGAGAATTGAAGCTTGAGATTGAGTCTTGAATCCGGAATTAGAGCTTGAGATGTTTGAATTTGGTTGAAGATCTTGGTGAAATTTTGAAGAGGGCTTAGAGAGTGTTTTTGAGGTTTAAAAAAATGACTAAGTATGGAACATTTATAAAAAAAACGTTCCCAACCCGCTAAAAAAAAAACTCACTGGAATTTGCAATTCTGCCCGTACAGGTTTTACGAAAATGGTCATAACTCCTTCATGCTAACTCGGAATGAGGTGAAACCATTTGCATTGGAAAGCTAACTCGAAGGGATTTAATTTATAGATAGTGGCCCTTCTAGTTCCTTGTGTGCTAAGAGATATGCCTCTTTAAAGTTGACCCTCCAAATCGCATTTTTTGCGATTTTCGAATTTTGATACGGTTGCTCTAAAATTCGGGTTAGACCCATTTCCCACTCGATTTGACCCCCTGAATAAGAATATGAAGTCGAATTTCCGAAATCATGCACAGATTTTGAGATATATGGAAATTACAATTATAGGTGTTTTCGAAGCACATTTTCGGGCATTTTTGGGGTCGTTTCAATTATTTAAGTATTGATGGATTTTGATGAAATCTCTCTTGGACCTATGATTTACCTTTCTTCTTAAATTGTGAAGTAAGGTGTGACTTGATTAGTCATGGAAGTTGATAATTTATTATGTGTATGTTTATTAAGCTGTTGAATCGTGAAATCTCTCTATCTAATGATGTAATTTTAGAAGTTAGGGTTGATCTTGGTTCATGGACTTGAAGGGCAATTGGCTAGGGTTTGCATATGTTGATGTTAATTGTATATAATTATGTGAGTTACTTGGATAGTAATGATCCTATATCTAATGTGTAATTCTGGTATTGATGCAAGATCCTTCTTCTCTATACTCTTACACTTGATTATGCATGAAATATGTATGTATGTTAATGATAATCTTGTTGTGTTGATTGGAAGGACATTCTCATTATCATAAGACGACTACCAGGTGAAAAGTTTACTCACACGCTAGTGTTTCTAAAGTGAAAGAAACATTCTCACTTTATGAACCTATTAGTTATTATGATGATATATGGGCATGAGTGCCTAGTGTATTCTTTTATGAATGTGAACATAAGTAAAGACTTAATATAACTCTTAAAGGGAAGTATGCTTAGAACCTAGCGGATATGAGTATGAGTAGAGTTCCTTCACGGTAGTAGTTAGGTTCCCATTATGGTTATATCATGTGATGGAAACATCCATGTTACTAGTCAAGGTTTCTAGAAGCAATATCATTATCCCATAACTATGTTCTCACATAGGTTTAAGCTAGTGGATCCCTCTAGAAGCTATTATGAAAGTTCTACATTAGGCAAGTAGGACACCGCCTTTTGATGTGGGGGTAGAACACCAGATTCCACGTAGCTCACATGGTTGATGTCGGTTATTGCTAATCTTCGCTATATGATACAAATATGAACTATGGTAAGAACATGAACTTTAATTATGACTTCTTAAGGGGTACTACTTAGCATGAGTAGGGGTATGGGACTTCACTTAGGCATTGCACAAGTAGACTCTAAGAAGGGTTATTGTGAGGTTCTCTTATGTTATGAAGGCTCATGAATTATGTATGAAAGGTATGTATGAATGTTAAGGTTGAGTTCACTTGTTACAAGTTATGAATGTTAATGACTCCTTTCTAATATACGTTGGATATGAATAAGGTAAGGTAAGATATGTATGTTGTGGGTGGTCTAAATGTGATACTTGGCATTTGGTAGGATTATGGGATTTTATCTTTGCATTGCACTAGTGTAGTTTTGGGTTGCTTACATGTTGGTTTGACTTATGTTGCTTATTAAATGTGCATTGTGGCTTTCAAACTTGATAAAGGCATAATTTCAACTAAACGTCCATTTGATACATTTTTAAGGCTTTTGTGCATGGCTTTCATACTTAGTACAATTCATTGTGCTAACCTGTTTTTTCTACATACTATGAGTGTAGGTTCCGACCGTTGATACATACATAGTACAATTTCTAGCTTTTATGTACTTTCCACTTTTTGGACGATATTGATTTAAAGGGATTTTGACCATATTGGTACTCCTTATGTACTAGATGGAGATTGAGACAAGTCAAGATTCCTACTTTCATCTATGAAGAAGAAGTTGACTTCTATTGTAAAAGTTTTAAATTTTCCGTAATTATTCTATGTCTTTATTTTATGATGATGCCAAGGGCTTGTACGAGACCCTTTCGGGGTCAAGGAGACCATGTTACTCCTAGGGTGGTATCCCCGGGTCATGATAAACTTGGTATCAGAGCATAAGGTTTTGGGATAATACTTAAGTTGATGTCTCAAGAACCACGTCTAGTAGAGTCTTTTTCATAAGAGTGCGCCACACTTATGAATGAGAGGCTATAAGTTGTTTAGGAACTTTCACTTCTTTCATTACTCTTTAGTCATGGTTGGAATCCTAACTCTATGAAGTCCTTTCCTAACACTTCTCTTGTGATTTTAGGCAATGAATACAAGAAGAGGAAATGCAAGGAGGACGCAAGAGGAGAATGTGAATGAGGGAGGTCCTCAAGATCCTCAATTTCCTAATGAAGAGGGGTCTATGACTATTGTGGAGATAAGGTCGACTATCCAAACATTGACTCATGTTTTAACAACTCAAGTCACTAGGGATGCTAGAGCCCATGAGAATCCTAATACAAGTTCAACCACTACAAGGATTAGGGATTTCACAAGAATGAATCCCCCTACATTTTATAACTCAAAAGTGGATGAAGACCCACAAGGGTGTATTGATAAAGTGTTTAAGGTGCTTGATGGTATGGGTGTGTCTCCAAGAGAGAAGGCGGAACTAGCCGCCTTCCAATTGAAAGATGTGGCTCAAGTATGGTATGAGCAATGGAAGGAGGAGAGACCCATGTGAGCGGGCCCGATTGATTGGGAATTGTTCAAGTCGGCCTTCCTTGATAGGTTTTTACCCTAGAGTTGAGGGAGAGAAAGATGCAATAATTCATCGACCTTCGCCAATGAGGTATGAATGTGAAGGAATATAGCCTTAAGTTAACCTTATTGTCTAAGTATGCTCCAACCTTAGTGGCAAACTCTAGGGCCAATATGAACAAATTCATTATGGGGATATCCGACTTAGTGGTAAATGAATGTAGTTCGACAATGCTCATTCGAAGTATGAACATTTCACATCTAATGGTTCATACCGAACAAATAGAGGAACAAAATATCAAGCAAGTGAGTAGAGAAGTAAAGAGGGAAAGGACCGATGATGGAAATTCTTCCAAGGGTAAATTTGAGGTTCAAGGCAAGCCAAGGTTTAAAAGAAGGTTCTCCAACCAAGGCTCCTCTAGCACTCCTAAGGTCAACAAAGAAAGGGTGTCTACCGTAAGCTATAAGGTGGTAGTGGTGGTGGCTCTTATGTTGATAGACCTACTTGCCTAAAGTGTGGCAAAAAACATGATGGCAAGTGCCTTGTTGGCATGGATGGATGTTTTAGTTGTGGAAAGAGTGGTCACATGAAGAGGGATTGTCACATGTTAAGAGCTCAAGGAAGAGAGAGCAAGCAAGTCCCTCCTAGTGGCTCAAATTCCGATGCTCCTAAGAAGAATCACTTTTATGCTCTCCAATCCCGAAGCGATCAAGAGGATTCCCTGGATGTTGTTATCGGTATGTTGCAAGTATTTTCCATTGATGTTTATGCTTTATTAGACTCCGGTGCCACTTTATCATTTGTTACCCCTTTAGTGGCTATGAAATTTGATGTACTCCCCAAAAAATTAGAGGAACCATATTTGGTGTCTACCCTGGTGGGTGATTCGGTAGTAGCAAAAAGAGTTTATAGGAGTTGTTGCATTTTATTGTCTCATAAAATTACTTTGGTTGATTTAGTAGAATTAGATATGTTGGACTTCGGTGTCATCTTGGGGATGGATTGCTTGTATTCTTCTTTTGCGTCCATTGATTGTAGAATCAGGGTCGTTAAGTTTCAATTTCAAAATGAGCACATTTTAGAAAGGAACGGGGGAAATTCTATTCCTAGAGGTCCTTTCATTTCATATCTAAAAGCTAAGAAAATTATCTCAAAAGGGTGCATGTATCACATTATAAGAGTCATGGATATTGAATATGAGATTCCTTCATTAGAGTCGGTTACCGTAGTGAAGGAATTTCCAGAAATCTTTCCCGATGATTTGCCCAAAATTCCTCCCGAACGGGAAATAGACTTCGGCATTAACCTATTGCCAGATACTCAACCCATATCTATTCCCCCTTACCAGATGGCTCCAGCCGAATTAAAAGTTTGAAGGCACAACTCAAGGATTTACTAGATAAGGGTTTTATTCAACCAAGCATATCTTCATGGGATGTTCTGATATTATTCATTAAGAAGAAAGATGAGTCCCTTACGATGTGTATTGATTACCGCCAATTGAACAAGGCCACTATAAAGAATAAGTACCCATTCCCTAGAATTGATGATTTGTTTGACCAACTCCAAGGGGCGAGTTATTTTTCAAAGATTAACCTAAGGTCGGTCTATCACCAACTTATGGTGAGAGGGGTTGACATTCCTAAAATGGCCTTCCGAACAAGATATGGTCATAATGAATTCCTAGTTATCTCTTTTGGTCTAACAAATGCCACAACGACATTCATAGATCTAATGAATAGGGTATTTAGGCAATATCTTGATTCATTTGTGATTGACTTTATTGACGATATTTTGATCTACACAAAAAGTGAGTATGATCATATGAAACATTTGAGGATGGTATTGGAAATCCTTAAAGACCACCAATTAAATGCTAAGTTTAGCAAGTGTGAGTTTTGGCTATGATCGGTTGCTTTCCTTGGACACATAGTGTCGGGTATGGGTATTGAGGTTGATCCTAGGGATACGTATGCGATCGAGAGTTGGCCTAGACCTCTATCTCCTACCGATATTAGAAGCTTTTTGGGTTTGTCCAATTACTATAGGAGGTTTGTTGTTTTCCTCTATCGTTTCTCCGTTGACGGCTTTAACCTAAAAGAAAGCTAAGTTTGTGTGGTCGGAGGCTTGTGAGAAGAGCTTCCAAGAATTGAAGGACAGACTCACTTCCGCTCAAGTGTTGACCTTACCGGAGGGTACCGATGGGATTGTAGTGTATTATGACGATTCTCGAGTGGTTTTTGGATATGTCTTTATGCAACGGGGTAAAGTGATTGCCTATGCTCCGAGGCAACTGAAGGTACACGAAAAGAATTAACCGACTCATGATCTAGAATTAGCGGCGGTGGTGTTTGCCTTGAAAATATGGAGCCACTACCTTTATGGGGTCCATGTAGATGTCTTCACCAATCACAAGAGCCTTCAATATGTGTTTACTCAAAAAGACTTAAATCTACGACAAAAAAGGTGGTTAGAGCTTCTAAAATATTATGATATGAGTGTTCTTTACAACCCCGGCAAAGCTAATGTAGTTCCGGATGCCCTAAGTAGATTTTCCATGAGTAGCGTCACTCATGTAGAAGATGAGAAGAAGGATTGGTTCATGATGTGCATAGGTTGGCCCATTTGGATGTTCAACTTGTGGATTCCACCAAGTGTGGAGTTATAGTCCATCATAGTTTCGAATCGTCCTTTGTGGTTGACGTGATGTCTAAACAACACCTTCACCCTATATTGATGGAGTTTAAAAGTTGGTTCTCAACAAGTCTGTGGAAGCTTTCTCCCAAAGGGTGGATGGGGTGCTTAGGTACCAAGGTAGATTATGTTTTTCGGATGTTGATGTCTTAAGGGAGAAAATTTTAGAAGAGGCTCATGGTTTGCGGTATTCTATTCATCTGGGAGCCACTAAGGTGTATTGTGATCTACGGGAAGTATATTAGTGGAATAAATTGAAAAAGGATATAGCGGGTTTTGTAGCCAAATGTTCAAATTGTCAACAAGTCAAGGCCCAACACAAAAAACTCGCAGGTTTGTCCCAATATATAGAAATTGACACTTGGAAGTGGGAGGATGTGAATATGGATTTTGTTTTGGGTTTGCCTCGTACTCGAAGGAAACATGATTCTATTTGGGTCATTAATGATAGGATTACTAAATCAACCCACATTATTCTAGTCAAGATTTCATTTTCAGCGGAAGACTATGCCACATTTTACATTAATGAGGTAGTGAAGTTGCATGGGGTTCCCTTATCTATCATATCAGATCGGGGTGCCCAATTTACTTCACTCTTTTGGAAGGCTTTCCAAAAAGGGCTAGGTATCAATGTTAAACTTAGTACCGCTTTTAACCCTTAAACGGATGGTCAAGTGGAAAGGATCATTCAAACCTTAGAGGACATATTGAGAGAGTGTGTGATTGATTTCAAGGGTAATTGGGATGACCATCTCCTATTGATTGAATTTGCCTACAACAATAGTTACCACTCTAGCATTGTCATGGCTCCATTTGATGCACTTTATGGGAGAAGGTGTAGATCTCCGGTTGGGTGGTTTGAGGTAGGTGAATTTGCTCTAATTATCTCGAACTAGTTGATGGTGCTATTGAAAAAGTTCAGCTTATTAGAGATAGGTTGAAGACGGCCCATAGTCAGCAAAAGTCTTATGCAGATAATAGAAAGAGGGATCTAGAGTTTCAAATTGGTGATTGGGTCTACTTGAAGATCTCACATATGAAGGGTGTGATGAGGTTTGGTAAAAAGGGGAAGCTTAAGCCCAGGTATATGGGCCCATATCAAGTCTTGAAATGTGTTAGGGAAGTCTCATATAAATTAGACTTGCCAAATGAGTTGGCACCGGTTCACCCGGTGTTTCATGTTTCCATGGTCAAGAAGTGCATTGGTGATCCGGTATCCATCCTTCCTTTAGAGGGTTTAGGAGTTGATGAAAACCCTTATTATGAAGAAGTCCCGGTTGAGATTTTTGACCGGCAAGTGAAGAGGTTCATAAATATGGAAGTAGCCTCCGTTAAAGTTTTATGGAGGAATCACTTAGTTGAGGGTGCTACATGGGAGGCCGAGGCCAATATGAAGTCCCGTTACCCTCAACTTTTTCCTTCTACAGCTATCTAAACTTGAGGTAAGAAATTCCTCTTGAGTTTTAGTGTTTTGGGAGTCATGTGTATTGTATGAGTTTTCTATGATTTCCTTATGTTGTGCATGTCCTTATGAGAAGTCATGTTTAGTATATATTGAGTTTTCATGATGTATTTGTTTCTCATGTTGATTTATTTTTTAGTATGATAATTGCATTTTTGACTTCATGAGGTGAAATAATGAACATGCTTAGTCATGTTTTTGATTAATGGCTTGTTGGCTCCATATTGATGTATTAACCTTACTTGAGTTGGAGAAGGTAGTTCCTCCCATGTTTATGTGAATTGATAAATTTTGTGCATATTGAGTTGGTAGAGGTAGTTCCAACCTCCTTGAGTTGCATTGACCTTGTCTTGTGAAAGGGAGTTGAATTATCCTCATTTTGAATAGTGCATTTGTAAGTTTTGCACATTTTTGATGTTTCATGAATATTGGGATGTTAGTCTAGACTTTCTAACTTAGTTTGGTGTCTAGATTATCATTCGGGGATGAATATTCCCGCGGGGGGGGGGGGNGATAATGTAACACCACAGAAATCTAATGACCTAAGCTAGAGCCTATCATGTAGTCTAGTGTCCAAAAAAGGGTTTACATAAAGATAACAGACGTAAAATAACTTCACTAACGTAATACTAAGGTTCTAGTGGCTAAACTTCAAGGCATGGCCCCCCAAGGATCCCCTAAGGGTCCTTGATGAGGGCCAAGGGGGTGCTCAAAAAGCTGTCAAAAACAACCTAATCCACAAGAGGGCACCTACGAGTCGTGGTTTGACTAATGCTCCGTATGTGGGGTCGTGAGTCAACACTTTGTTTTTTCCCTAAGCTGCCCAAATCTCCAACTCTCATACCCAAACTACGCCACTGAAGGATAGGCCATGGTCCCATCCACGGTCCACGGATGGGCAATCGTGGTTAGGGTCTAATAAATCTGAGGCAATTCATCTTAGGGTGAATTAAATTAGGTAAGTTCTATTTTAATTAATTAAGAGTAGGGACAGTTCCTACTGGTTATTATAGACCTATATAACTATATCTAAGTCATTAAACTCAACTTAACACCTCATAACTCACAACACTCAACTAGAAACTACCACTCTCAAGATAATTCTCTCTACGACTCCATTGAAGAACAAAGTCAATGCTCAAGATTAGGGTTGAAGCTCCAAAATTTTCACTCCAATTTCTTGTGGAGATCTTCCTAAGGTACGGATGCTCTTCATTTTTGGGTAGCTATCCCTCAAGAAGTTCCTTCAAAGTGTGTTTTTAAGACTTCCAAAACCTAGGATTTTTACTCTAGTCATGGGTCTCCTTCCAAAACGATTTCTATTGTTTAATTATGATCTATTATGATTAATTATGATGGTGTATGGTTATATTATTGAAGTATTGATGGATTTTGATAAAAATCTCTCTTGGACCCATGATTTCCCTTTCTTCCTAAATTGTGAACTAAGGTGTGACTTGATTGGCCATGGAAGTTGATAATTGATTATGTTTATGTTTATTATGCTGTTGAATCATGAAATATCTCTATCTAATGATGTAATTTTAGAAGTTAGGGTTGATTTTGGTGCATGGCCTTGAAGGGCAATTGATTAGTGTTTGCATATGTAGATGTTAATTGTATATGTGTATGTGAGTTACTTAGATAGTAATGATCCTATATCTAATGTGTAATTGTGGTATTGATGCAAGATCCTTCTTGCCTATACTCTAACAGTTGATTATGCATGACGTACGTTAGTATGCTTATAATAAGCTTGTTGTGTTGAATGGTAGGACATTCTCATGATCACAACACGACTACAAGGTGAAAGGTTTACTCACATGCTAGTGTTTCTAAAGTGAAATGAGAATTCTCACTTGAGGAACCTATGAGCAATTATGTTGATATGTGGGCATGAGTGCCTAGTGTATTCTTTTATGAATGTGAACTTAAGTAAAGACTTAATATAACTCTTAAAGGGAATTATGCATAGCACCGAGCGGATATGAGTATGAGTTGGGTTCCTTCATGCTAGTAGTTGGGTTCCCAATATGGTTATCTCATGACATGGAAACCTCCACGTTAGTAGTAAAGGTTTATAGAAGCAATCTCCTTATTCCATAACTATGTGCCCACATAGGTTTTAGCTAGTGGATCCACCTAGAAGCCATTATGAAAGTTCTACCATAGGCAAGTAGGACACCTCTTTCCGTTTTAGGGGTAGAACACCGTATTCCATGTGGCTCACATGGTCTATGTCGGTTAATGCTAATCTTCCCTATATGATAAGAATATGAACTATGGTAAGAACATGAACTTTAATTATGACTTCTTAAGGGGTACTGCATAGCATGAGTGGGGGTATGGGAATTCACTTAGGCATTGCACAAGTAGACTTTTAGAAGGGTCGTGGTGAAGTTCTCTTTTGTTATGAAGGCTCATGAATTATGTATAAAAGGTATGTATGAATGTTAAGGTTGACTTCAGTGGTTACAAGTTATGAATGCGAATGACTCCTTACTTATGTATGTTGGCTATGAATAAGGTAAAGTAAGATATGTATGTTGTGGGTTGCCTAAATGTGATACTTGGCATTTGGTAGGGTTATGGGATCTTGCATTTGCATTGCACTAGTATAGCCTTGGGTTGATTACATGTTGGTTTCACTTATGTTGCTTATTAAATGTGCATTGTGGCTTTCAAACTTGATAAAGGCATGATTTCAACTAAACATCCCTTTTATGCATGTTTTAAGGATGTTGTGCATTGCTTTCATACTTAGTATAATTCACTGTGCTAACCCATATTTTCTACATTCTATGATTGTAGGTTCCGGCCGTTGATACATACTACTCTCTTGAAGTGAAGCTTGGGTTGACTATTCTCTAGGCTTGGTGAGTCTTCAAGTTCAAGGACAAGATGAGCCCATTTTCTAGCTTTTATGTACTTTCCACTTTTTGGACTATATTGATGTAAAGGGCTTTTGACCATATATGTACTCCTTATGTACTAGATGGTGATTGAGACAAGTCTAGATTCCTACTTTCATCTATGAAGAAGTAGTTGACTTCTATTGTAAAAGTTTTAAATTTTCCCACAATTATTATGTCTTTATGTTATGATGATTCTAAGGGCTTGTACGAGACCCCTTCGGGGTCAACTATGCCATGTTACTCCTAGCGGGTAGCCCCGGGTCGTGACAAATATTTATAGAAAATAAATAATAAATCAACTAGGAAACAAAATAAGGAAATAACTACTCTAACACGGTTTCTATTGATGACATGACCTATAGACCGTTGGTCAACCTACGGTCTATAGTCTTCCTCCATGGTTCAAGACATGGAAAATGATTTCGGGCCTTAAGACTATGGTTGGACCTACAGTTCGTGGACTAGACTACGATCTGTCACTTTCCTCCGTGGTTGAAGTATTGGAACATCAACTCTCTGATCAGCAACGACGGGTGTGCAGGATGGTCCGTGGGTTGACCTACGGTCCGTTGTTTGCCTCCGTTGTTCCACACTTGGTCAGACTTCCTTGAACTCTCATCTACGCTGTAGCACCTACGGTCTGTGGTTGGCTTCGTCACTCCCCACTTTTGCGATTTTCAGCTCTTATCTCCATCAACTGCATCCGAACATATTTCATGTGATAATTACACAAGAACATTATTTCTAATAACAAAATAGCCCAAGACACACACAAATTCTATGTGAATTGCATCAAAACTACCGTGAACTCACGGTTTATTACTATACCAGTAGAATCTTTTTAATTTTAAACATTTTCTTGCCACTTTATTCCTATTTGGTACTTTTAGTGTACTTCTAAATAATTCTAATCATCTATTATCATGTTGTAACATCGGACAGGTAATTAAAATTTAAAATCTAATGGGTTTTACATTGCTTTGTCCTTTTCTCGTACCTAAAGTCTTCTTTCAATAGGTTCAAGTCACTAGCATTTTTGGATTGAAAATTTTGATTATATGTCATTCTCGTATGATTTTATTAGACATTTTATAATTTTTCTAGTATTTTAATACCTTTTCACGATGAAGAAATGGGATCATCATGACCAATCCCGGTAGAATCTTTTTAATTTTCAACCTTCACTTAATGAATTATTCTTATTTTGTCATTTAAGTACACTTCTAAATAATACCAACCTTCTATTATCAAGCGATAACATAGATCATGTGACATTAATTCCTCATTCATGACACTTTAGTCGCATAATTAGACATGTAATTCAAATTTAAATTCTAATGGGTTTTACTTGCCCTTGTCCTTTGCTCATGACTAGACTTTTTTCTTCTAAAAATAGGCTCAAATCATTATCCTTTTTGGAATGGTAAGTTTGGATTTTATGTGACCTTTACACAATTTTTTAAAGTGTGTTATTATGTACCTACGCCTTTTAATACCTTCTCACGATGAAGACACAAGATCATCATGAGCAATTCCGATAGATTCTTTTTAGTTTTAAATCTTCACATGATGCTTTATTCCTATTTTTCATTTTAGTACACATCTAAATAATATTAACCGTATAATATTATGTCGTAACATATATCCTGTGAAAATAATTCATCATTGATGAAACTTTAGTCACGCAACTGGACATGTATTCAAATTTATAATTTAATGGGTTTTACATTTCTCCCTTCTCTCATGCCTAGACTCTTCTCACAATTTTTCCATGTCATGAGATGGATTGGCATTGTAGTTTTATTTGCGATTCTCACATGATTTTGTGGGTGTACTATAATTTGCTTAGGGGTTTTAATACCCTGGCTTGATGAAGATACATGATCATCTTGAGGAAGCTCGATAGTTTCTTTTTAATTTTTAACCCTCGTGTGATGCTTATTCCTATTTTATTGTTTAAGTTCACCCTTAAATCATATTGACTTTCAATTATCATGTCATTACATACATCATTTCACACTAATTTTCATTGATGACACTTTAGTCATACAATTTGAAATGTAATTAAAATTAAAAATCTAATGATTTTAAATTCCTCTTGTCCATCTCTCATGCCTAGACTTTTATCTTATCATAATAGGCTCAAATCATGACCTGAGTTGGTAATGTTAGATTTTATGCAATTCTCGCATAATTTTATTAGGTGTATTATAAGTTTCCTAGACATTTCACTACCTTCACACAATAAATACATGGGTTTATTATGAGCAAGCTCTATAATTTCTTTTAAATTTTAAACCGCCAAGTGATGCTTTATACCTATTTTTTCTTTTTCATACACTTCTAAATAATTATGACTGTCTATTATCATGTCGTAACATGCATCATCTCACAATAATTCATCTTAGATGATACATTAGTTGCGCAATTGGACATGTAATTGAAACTTAAATCTAATGGATTTTACATTGCTCTTCTCCTCCTCTTGTGCCTAAGCATTTTTCCTATGACATTAGTGTGAAATGATAAGTTGTATTGGTAATTTTGGATTATATGTGATTGCCACATGATTTATTAGGTGTATTATTGTCAAGGCCCAGCCTGAGTGATATTATTTGTTCTGGGCTGTTACAAATGGTATTATAGCCATTTTAGCATCAATGTTGTCGATGTGGGCTATAGTTCAACTAAATTTAGGCAAATTCTGATAAGGCAGGGAAAATATGAGTTTTGAGGCTAGGCAAATCTCATATGGTGTGGCAAACCTCAACATGAATGCTGAGTTCATAGAATTGGTGTATGTACACCTCAACTTTAGATTAGAAGTATCACATCAGTAAAACAAACAAGTAATATTGGGTATGTAAATAACTAGGCCTTACAAACTAGAAATGCATTTTAATGCTGCATGGGCCTAGGCCTAGAGCAGAAAATATCATTAGTAGTCTGGGTTGTTACAAATGGTATCCAAATTTGATATTGGCCTACATCGGGGACTAAGCTTCCTCTTGTACCCAAACCTTATGACACCCTTCGTAGGTGAAATATTCAAGTAAACACAATCATCAACATCAAAGTCAAGCTCTCTTCTTCTAACATCGTCATAGGACTTTTGTGGACATTGAGCCATTTTGTGCCTTTCTCTTAGGCGAAATGGTTTGGTGGACCCTTGTACTTGTATCTATTTGTATTCTAGACCTTATACTTACCCTTTTGTCATCTGGACCCTGAACCCATCCAAACACAATATTATAAACACAATTTTTTATATGGCATCCTATGTGGAAAGAGTCCACATGGAGTGTGTGATACATACAAAACAAGAGCGTGAGACGCCTTAAAAAGGCAGTAACTGTCAAATTTTTACCTTTAAAGACCATCTCTTCTTCTTTATTTTCACTCAACACCATTGTTGGAAAATTTGAGCTTTTTTATTGTCTTTTTCTCGATCTTGTCTCTTGAAATTTCTTCTCTTTTATTTTTTCCTTCGATTTACTCATCTCTTTTTTTGTTAGTGATTCTATTATATTTTTGTTGGTTTGATTTAGTTGTCTTCACGATGACGGCTCGATGTAGTCAACCTAATCTCGACAAAAGTACTTAGCTAATGTCATGACTCAAAAAAGACAAATATAAATTACATGATGACAACTTTACCATTTCTCCAAAGCCTTGATTAAACCGTATTTTACCAAAAAAAAAATACTAGAAAAAGAAGAAGCCAAAAAAGAAAACAAGAATGGCTGGTGCCTCCCTTCTTCATTTGTCAAAGACTCAATTTTTTTCATCGTTTCAATACCTTCTTCCTCCATAGTTTCTCTCTCTACACCTCTATTTCCATAAAAATATATAAATTTATCTGAATTTGTTCTTCTTATTGTTCTTGATTTCCATATATATATATATATATATATATATATATATATATATATACTGTCTCTCTATATATCTGCAAAAAAAGAATATCAAAAAATCAAAAAAATAATTACAGTACAATCGTTTTCCAGGCAAAGGGAGAAAAGGGGAGGTCCAAAATATACCATCTTGGAACCCCATTACTCCAATTAGTCACTTTCTTTTCGATGTACCCCTTTTTCATATTTGGCCAGCTTTGTATAACCCTTTTTTCTTCTGTGTTTTGAATACCCTTTTGGTATTTCTTCTCTGCGGTGGGAGAGTTTTGCTGCATAGATCTCTCTGTAGAGGAGGAATATGTGTGCTTTCTCAAGCATATTGAGGGTATTTGATCATTTGGGGTTTTTTGATTGTCCTTGCCTAAATCTTTTTTTTGTCAATTGAATTGATGTGATGTGTTTATTTTGGTCTAATTGTTTTGTTGTTGTTGTTTTTGAATAATCTGATGAGTAAAGATCTTCAGGGTTTTTTTGGAAACAATGACTATTCTTTTAGTACGTATGTGGAATATAATTTCATATGTGGATTAAAACTTTTTTTTGACCAACGTGTACGTGTTTGTGCAACATGCATCATACCACATAAAAAAATGTGTTTAAAATGTTGTGTTTGAATGGGTTTAGGGGTCCAACTGACAAAAGGGTAAGTAGAAGGCTCTAAAATACAAACAGATATAAGTACAAGGATCCACCAGACCATTTCTCTTTTCTATTATAAGCCAAAAAATTTCTATAGCCTCATGACCTATCAAAGAAACTTCACCAACTTCAAACCAACCTCTAGGAGATCTACACTTCCATCCTTAAAGATCTTTAAATAGAGTCATACCTATACTTGAATGATAGCAATTATTATATGCAAACTCAATTAAAGGCAAGTGATCATCCAAAAGGCCGTACTAAGCTTAACTCAGGGACCAAGACCTTTTTGGAAAGACTTCCAAAATTGAGAAGTGAATTAGGTATTACAGTTGGAGATAATGGATAGGGGCACCCGATGCAACCTAATCATCTACCTTAGATACAACTTAGCATAATCTCCTGCCAAATAAAAAACCTTGACATGAATGAAATGATCTGACTTCGCCATAAGATCTACTATAACCCAAATAGAGCCATTCTGCCGCCGGGTGCGGGGTAAGCCAACGATGAAGTCCATATTCAAGTCTTCCCACTTCCAAGTAGGAATGCTAATATCTTGAGACAGATTTCTCGGATTTTGATGCTCAACATATACTTGTTGAAAATTAGGACACTTAGCCATAAATTCTGGAATATCCTTCTTTATCCCATTCCATCGATAGACCACCCGCAAGTCACGGTACATCTTGGTGGATCCCGGGTGAATGAAATACCGAGAACTATGGGCTTCCAATAAAATTTGCTCTCTCAAGTCATCAACATTGGGAACACACAAACAACCTCACAAAAAAACAAATCGGAACCATTATGAACAACAACACCCCCCTTCATTAGAATTAACAAACCTAACACCCAATCGGGCCAATCTATGATAATCATGAACAAACTCCTTCTTATCATCCTTAACATGAGTAACACTACCAATTAATAGTCGACTAAGAGTATCTACCACTACATTCACCTTACCAGGGTGATAGAGGACACTCATGTCATAATCTTTTTTGTAACTCAAGCCACCTCATTTGGAAAAAATTCAAATCCTTTTGGCTTAAACAAATATTGCAAAGTTTTGTGGTCTGTAAAAACATCAACATGAACACCATACATATAATTCCTCCAAATATTGCAGGCAAAAACAATGGCTGCCAATTCCAGATCATGGGTAGGATAGTTCTTTTCTTGAATCTTAAGTTGCTTTGAAGCATAAGCCATAACTTTCCCGTTTTTCATAAGGACACAACATAATCCGATCCTTGAAGCATCATAATAAACAACAAATCCATCAGAGCCTTTCGGTAAAGTCAACACTTGAGGAGCGGTAAGTCTGTGCTTCAACTCTTCAAAACCCTTTTCACATGCTTCTGACCATAAGAACTTCACCTTCTTTTGATTCAATGTGGTCAATAGGGAGGCAATAGAAGAAAACCCTTCCACAGACCTCCTATAATATCTGGCCAAAGGGGATAAAGGTCTAGGTCAACTCTTAACCACATCAGTTTTCTTAAGATCTATCTCAATACCATTACCAGAAATAATGTCACCAACAAAATGCCATAGATCTCAACCAAAACTCACATTTACTAAACTTTGCAAATAATTGTCGGTCGTTGAGGACTTGTAACGCAATTCTCAAATGATCGATAAGCTCATCCTCACTCCGTAGGTAAATTAAGATGTCATCAAAAAGCAAAATCACAAACATATCAATATATTGTCCAAATACTCTATTCATCAAGTCTGTTAAAATGGCTACAGCATAAGTTAAACCAAACGACATTACTAAAAATTCATAATGACCATAGTGAGTTTGAAAAGTCATCTTCGGAATGTCATCTTCCTTCACCTTCAATTGGTGATAACCCAACCAGAGGTCGATCTTAGAGAAATAACTTGCTCCTTGGAGTTGATCAAACAAATTATCAATCCGTGAAAGAGGATACCTATTCTTAATGGAAACCTTGTTCAATTGTCGTTAGTCATTACATATGTGAACTCAACTATCCTTCTTACAAACAAACAAAACTAGAGTACCCCATGGATAGATACTCGGTCGGATGAAAGCTTTATCTAACTAATCTTTCAATTGCTCCTTCAATTCCTGAAGTTCTACTGGAGTCATACGGTAAAGAGGAATAGAGATAGGCCGCGTATTTGGGAGAATGTTGATACTGAAGTCTATTTCCCTTTCGGAAGGAACACTGGGTAGATCATCAGGAAACATTTACAGAAACTCATTTACAATGGGGACCGACTCAAGAATAGGGGTTTCACAATCTGTATCCCTAATCTAAACAAGATAATAAATGCAACCCTAAAAAATCATTTTCCTAGCTTTAAGACTAGAAACAAACTGACCCATAGGCATAAAATTTCCTTCTTTCCACTCTAGGACGGGTTCATTTGGAAACTGAAACCTAACCACTCGAGTATTACAATCAACAGAAGCATAACAAGAATAAAGCCAATCCATACCAAGAATAACATCAAAATTAAACATATAAAGCTCTACAAGGTTGACATAAGTGACTCTATGGGATAAGAAGGTGAGACAACTTCTATAGAATTTCTTAGCCACAATAGATTCACCAATTGGAGTAGACACAGAAAAAAGGTGTAATAATACATCCAGAGAAACATGAAACAATTAGCCACATATGGCGTCACAAAAGACAATGGAAGAATCCTTTTGCTCATGTTGAGTGTGGAATGCATAAAATTCATTTTACTTTGGCTAACTCGAACCCGAACCACTAGATGGACCTTGCCTACCATATTTTACCTTGTTGATTCTAGATTGAAAATCTCACAAGCAGTGACCACTCTTAGCACAACCAAAAAAATGTTATGTAACCATCAAGCATTTACCCAAATGAATCTTGCCACAGTTTCAGCACCATTTCCTTCTCAATGCTTACAGTTAGAAACCCTTTATTTGTTGAACTTAGGAGCCAGATAATTAGAGGAACCTTGACTGGAAAACCTTTGTCGAAATTTAGAGTGACTATGTCCATTAGACCTTGAATGTAAAAAGTCACCATCGCTGGTCTTTGCCCTCTTTCCCTCACCAGACTTTTCCTTAAGTTTCTGCTCTTCAATTTGTTGAGCATGAATAAATAAATGACAAATTTTAATTTCCATAATAAGCATTGCGGTACGATATTCCATATCCACCATAGCAATTGAGTAAACTTCAATGCATACTCCTTCACAGTCATACTTCATTGACGTAGGTTGATGAATTCAAGTACCTTTTCCTCTCACATCTCAAGGGGAAAGAACCTAAAAGGAAAGGAACCTTAAGCTTTTCCCAATCAAGAGAACCTACATTAACCATTGTCCTCCTTCCATTGGTTGAACCAAACTTGATCAACACCCTTAAGTTCATAAGTGGCCAAGTCCGCCTTTTTCATCGGCGTCACTCTGATGATCATCAAAGCCTTACACACCTAATCAATGAACTCTTGACGATCTTTCTAAACCTTAGAACCATGAAACTCTGGGGGATTCATTCTAGTGAAGTCCCTTACTCTTGATGCCACCGTATCCACATTTGGGTTCACGTAGACCACAACCTCTCGCTTTGCTTGAGCCGTCATAGTTTTGGCCAAAACCTGAAAAGTTGCTAGGAACTCCGTATTGGTTACTTGCTCAGCCAAAGGGTCGGTCAGAACTGGAGGAACTTGAGGATCTTCTTGTTCCTCATTATCATTTGTATTCCTTCTCACATATGCTCTTTAAGGGGAAATATAATGAAAAACATTAATTATTAAGAGAGAAATGTAGATTTAAACTCTATCGCATGAAATTTGAGTGATGAAAGAAGTGGAATTTCCTAAATGTCATATAGTGTAACACCTCAGATTTCAAATTGGAGAAAATCCTAGTTTTCAAAAAAACTGATGTCAGTACCAATGGAACCACCCACAGACCGTAGGTGGGGTTCCATCGTTGAGGTCCAAATTCATATAGTCTTTGATCCCACCCATGGTCGACCAGTATGGTCCATGGTTAGACCTACTGACCATAGGTGAGGGGCAGTAGCCAATTGGAGGAAAATGGTTGTTGGGTCAACTTCAAACGGTCATATCTTTTTGCACAAAATGAATTAGGTGGTCCATGACCTATCAAATTAAAGATAATTTGATCCTCTTTTTAACTCCACCGACTTTTCTAAAATCCAAGCTTGGAGTAAAACATTATCCTCATTTTATTAAAGCCTTGTTGGGCAGAGCATGAACGACGACCCTAAACAACGGTTGGCAGTTCAAATTCACTTATTTTTTGTAATTCCTTGTAATACTATCAGAACCCTAGTTTGTATAAATTCTCTTAGTTAATGAATTATACTTGCTAGGTCAGTTAAACATAAAATAATGCTCCAGATTTTGAATGGCACATTATCAGTACATAAATGTTAAATTCCAGTTAGCATGTCAGTATTTTGAGCTTTTCAATATTTAGTGCATTTTAGCTTCATATGTATTTATTTGGGAGTAGACTTAGCATCTAGTTGGACTAGGTTAAGCGTACGATTATAGTCCCAAAACTACGCGCCCGCGTAGGATTATAAGTCCCCTTTGTTGGGAATCAAATTTGGTGATCACGCCAGTCATGCCTTTATACCCCTGGCAAGGTATATAGGGTCATCTCTATAGGGCGTATACATCGGACTCCACGTCTAGCTCACATGGTTTATGTTGGTTAATAGTAGCTCCCATAGTCATACTCTTAATGCACTTGACCAGGGTCTCAGTATATACTTCAACATTTAGTTCAACATGTTATTTTCATGATTTGTACTTGGTCATTGCATTCAACTTAGCTTTTTAGTTGTGTTTCAGTATTTACATTTTTGCTCAGTTTATGTCATTGTTTAGTTCTGCTTTGTTCAGCTTATATATACTTATTCATCATAGTATATATATCATGCATGCTCACTACACTCCAAGTACTGACACATACTCTGCGCAACATCCTTTTATGATATAGGTTTAGGGACTCAACATCCAAATGATGCTAAGATAGATTCTAGGTCCGCATTCAACTACTTCATTGGTGAGTTCTCATATTTTGAGGACAATAGACATGCTTTTATTTTGGTCATTATCTGTAGTTTCAGTTTATTTTGAGTTAGCTGGGGCATGTCCCAGCAACTCAACTCAACGAGAGGTTTTTTTTGACGTAGTAGTAGATGCAGTTAAGTGGTGTTTCAGTCATCACTAGACTTTCATTACATTTTATATATTCAGACTAGTTGGGTTTTTCTCCACTTTCAATTATCCATTGTATTAGCTTCCGCATAGTACATGTCTTATTCAGTTATTCCCTGTATACTTGATATATGGAAGACACAGGGTTAGCTTTAGGTCACTCGTGATCCTAGGTCCCGTATTATGTCAAAGGGATAGCCTCGGGGCATCACAAACTTGGTATCAGGGCATTAGCGTCAGGAGTCCTAAGATGTCTGAAAGCCGTACTAAGTAGAGTCTCTTTCATGGGTGTGAAGCGCGCCACATCTATGACAGGCAGGCTATGAAGTGTTTTAAAAAAAACTTCAGTTTCATTGCTATTATTACCGTGTGTGGGTATGATCAAACTTCTCATTTCTAATCCATCATTATGCATTTCAGATCATGCCTCCTCATAGAGCTAACACATGGAATTCTAATGCACGCAATCCTAATGCAGTTCCTCTAGTCCCGAACTATGAGGTTGCGAATGCAAAATTTTAGAATGTGATCCAGCTCTTGGCTCAGAGTGTGGAATCGTAACTTTTAGCAGGCCTAGTTTCTGCAAACAAAAATGGTGGATCAGCTGCAGCTAGGGTTCAAGACTTTGTTCGGATGAATCCGCTTGATTTTCTAGGGTCAAAGGTTGTTGAGGACCCACAAAACTTTATTGATGAGATTAAGAATATTCTTGGAGTAATAAAAGTGACTGGTACTGAGAGTGTTGAGTTAGAATCCTACCAACTCAAGGATGTAGTTCATATTTGGTCCATGTACTAGAAGGATAACAAGGGTGAGAATGCAGCTCAGGTGACATTGGATTGTTTGACTAGACCTTTTCTGGAAAGGTTCTTCCCAAGGGAGTTGAGACAAGCTAAGGCACAAGAGTTTATGAACTTGAAGCAAGGGCCAATGTCAGTCCAAGAATACGGACAAAGTTCACTTAGCTCTCTAGGTATGCTCCACATATGGTTCCTGATTTGAGGGCACAAATGAGCAATTTCTTGTTTAGAGTATTCGATTTAGTAAAGACCGAGTGCAGGAATGTTATGCTGTTAGGCGATATGGATATCTCCATACTCATGACTTATGCTTAGTAGGTTAAGGGATATAAGCTTAGGAAAATGGAGAACGATAAAAAAAAGGCCAGAACATGAAATTATGAACACTCACAGCAAAGGTCAGGCTGTGGATATCGCTTACAGTTTCTACAGAGGACTACAGCCCCAGCACCTTCATTAGATAGTGCTCCATCCCTTAGGTTTTGACAGGATTAGAAAGGTAGGGCATCATGCTCTAAGTATGTGGGGATTACTTCCGGTAACAAAACTTTCCCAACTTCTCCAAAGTATCGTATGAACCATCTGGCCGAGTGTCTTGATGGCAAGGAAGGGTGCTTTGGGTGTGGTCATTCTGGCCATAGATTCAAGGATTTCCCTTCTGCCTGGAAGGGGCAAGGAGGTAACAACAATATGGCTCAGTCTACAGCTCCAACAACACTAGCGCGTCGCCCAACTCAGCAGGGTGCTTCATCGGGTACAGGTGGTAGTCAGTGCTAGAACAGGTTGTATGCCCTCTAGGATCAGGAAGATTCTCCTAATGTGGTCACTAGTACGTGACGAGTCTTTCATTTAGATGTTTATGCATTGTTAGATACCGGGGCTACACTATTTTTTGTAACTTCCTCTATTGCAGTAAACTTCGGTGTTAGGCATGAAACTCTCTCAAAACCCTTCTCAGTTTCTATTCCAGTTGGTGACCCAGTTATAGCTAGACAGGTATATAGAAACTGCCCTGTCACAGTTTCTGAGAAAATCACCTCAACAGACCTTGTAGAGCAAGAAATGATAGTTTTTGATATCATTCTAGGCATGGTTTGGCTACATTCCTGTTATACCTTAGTCGATTGTAGAACCAGAATCGTTTGGTTTCAGTTTCCAAGTGAGTCAGTCATAGAGTGGAAGGGTAGTAGCTCAGTGCCTATATGTCAATTATCTCTTACCTTAAGGCAAAAAAGATGACCTTTAAAGGATATATCTACCATCTCATTCAGGTTAAGGATTCAATCTCCTAAACCCCAACTCTTGTGTCAGTCCCAGTGGTAAATGAGTTTCCTAAAGTGTTCCCAGAAAATCTTCTTGGAGTTTCTCCCGAAAGGAAAATTGACTTTGGAATAGATCTCCTTCAAGATACCCAGCCCATTTTGGTTCGTCCTTGTAGAAAGGCTCCAGCTGAGCCAAATGAATTGAAAGAATAGTTGAAAGACTATCTAGATAAAGGCTTCATCAGACCCAACATCTCTCCATGGGGTGCTATAGTGTTATTCGTAAAAAAGAAAGACGGTTCTCTCAGAATGTGCATTGGCTATCGTCAATTGAACAAAGTCACAATAAAGAATAAGTATCCCATCCCCAGGATTGATGACTTGTTCGATCAACTCCAGGGTGCTAGTTGCTTTTCTAAGATAGACCTCCGATTCGGCTATCATCAACTTTGAGTCGGAGATAGTGACATCCCGAAGATAGTTTTCAGGACTCGATATGGTCACATTGAATTTGTAGTTATGTCTTTTGGACTAACAAATACTTCTGCAGCTTTCGCGGACTTAATGAACAGGGTGTTCAAACAGTATTTTGGCTTGTTTATCATCATCTTTATTGATGATATCCTTATTTATTTTGGAAGTGTTGAAGAACATGCGACTCATTGGTGAGTTGTTTTTCAAACCCTCAATGATCGCTAGCTATTCGCTTAGTTCAATAAATGTTAATTATGATTACAATCAGTCAATTTCCTTGGTCATGTTGTATCTAACGAAGTGATCTAAGTGAATTCTCAGAAAATTGAGGTAGTAAAACACTAGCCCAGACCTATCTCTCCAACAAATATTACAAGTTTCTTGGATTTGGATTATTAATGGAGGTTAGTTAAAGGATATCATCCATAGCTTCCCCATTAACCAAGTTGACTCATAAGAAGGTCAAATTTCAGTGGTCAGATGAGTGTGAGAAAACTTCTTAGAATTAAAGACTAGGTTGACTACAACTCTTGTCTTGACTCTACCAGATGGTTTAGATGGTTATGTGATTTATTGTGATGCATCTAGGGTCGGCCTAGGTTGTGTGTTGATGCAGCGAGGTAAGGTTATAACTTACACTTCTAGGCATCTTATGGTCCATAAGAAGAACTACCCGACTAATGACCTTAAACCTACACCCGTAGTATTTTCCCTAAAGATTTGGAGAAACTACTTGTATGGTGTCCATGTTGATGTGTTCACGGATCATAAGAGCCTCTAGTATGTGTCACCCACAAAGAGTTGAATCTTTGTTAGAGGAAATGGCTTGAACTACTTAAATACTATGTCATGAATGTGATTTACATCTCGTAAGGCCAATGTCGTGACTGATGTTCTCAGTAGATTGTCTATGGGTAGTGTAGGACATGTTGAGAAGAAAAGAAAGAGTTGGCAAAACATGTTCACTTGCTTGCTTGCTTAGGAGTTTTCCTTACAAACATATCAGATGGTGGTGTGATAGTTCCAAATTAATCGTAATCTTCATTGGTAGTGGAGGTTAGGGAAAAATAGGACAATGATCCTATATTACTTCAGTTAAAATGTGCAGTTCATTAGCAGAAAGTTGAGGTTTTCTACCTTGGTGGAGGGGTAGATGGTGTGCTTCGTTGCCAGGGGTCGCTTATGTGTTCCTAATGTGGTTGAGATGAGGCAGCAGTTCCTTAAAGAAGCCCATAATTCCAGATATTATATTCATCCAGGTGCCACTAAGATGTACTGTGATCTACGAGAAGTCTTTTTGTGGAACGACATGAAGAGGGACATTGAAGACTTTGTGACTAAGTGTCCTAACTTCAACAGGTGGAGGTAGAACATTAGAAACCAGGAGGTATGATTCAAGAGATTAACATCATATATTATTATAAGTGGGAAGCTCCTAACCTCAAATTTGGATTATCATTTTCCCCTTATTTTATCCCTTAAATAAATTAAATATTGATATATATTTAATTAATTACATATTAAGTAATAGTTATATTTATATTCATGCATCAAACAAGATCTAATGTGATCATATATTCATGTACTAATAAAATGTGTGTAATGAAGAGTCTAATAACCTTCAATTATAATCTGTAAGATAAGTGTGGGTAATGAAGAGTCTATCAAAGACACTCACACAACATTATTTTTATTCTCTTCTTTCATTAAAGTTTGTGATCATCTTGCATTCTACATTAGGTTTGTCTACATCAGTTATGAGATTTTCATTTACTGATTTGTAATTATAAGAGTTTTTACTGATTTATTTATTAGTATTCTTTAAAATTTCATGCATATTCATCTTCTTTTTGTTGAGAAATATGTAAATTGTCATAGTTACAAGATGAATATTCTTCAATTTGAAATTGTAAGTGAATTTTTATTTTTCATATCTCCATCTTTTTGAGTTTTTAAATATAACTTTGTAATTGATTACTATATTTTTGTATTCTTCCTTTCTTCTATCTTTAGGATATGAATGTAATAAAGTTAATCCCAATTTATATGTATAATTAATTTTTTTTTAGGGTAAGCATGTTAAATCCCATAGAATATTTTCAAAAACAGACCCATAAAAGAGTAAGTCTTAGATAAACATTAATAATTATGTCTCCTTCGTTGTTTGATAATCATTTATCTTTTTAAAACAACATGTTTATACTTTTTCCTTTTTATATGTAATCTCAAATGTGTAGAAAATTCATGTACTTAACTATTACAGAGAGGTACAAAAATTAGTGCAATAATAATAAAAAAATAAAATAATGTAAAGTAAAAATATGACTAAATGTTACATTGAGTTTTATTGTATTAGAATTCATATTTATTTTTTTATATGCAGATCCTTTTATATATAGTTCAAAAAATATAGTGAATCTGTATTTTAACATATTATTTTTTTTATAGCCAATTTATTTTTTTATTATTAAAACCTATGTTTAGTAAATAAAATATATTAATTCTTCTGATATAATAAAAGGCTTAATTTTCATGACCAATTGAAAATATCAAACCACCAACATCTGACACAACATTTTCATGTTATATTATTTAAAGAGTTATATTCCTATGTCATACTTACATACAAAAGGACATAGCTTTGAACTTAGCGATGAGTTTATGTACTCTCCATTATGATTATATAAATTATCTTTTTTAATGTCAATTAGGGGACAAACGTGAAACGCACGTTCCCAGGGTGTAGTTCGTACATGGAAGTGGGAAGTGATAAACATGGACTTTATTACACGCTTATCTCGCACTCGCATACAACATGACTCCATTTGGGTGATAGTGGACAGAATTACTAAGTCCACTCACTTCTTGGGTGTCAAAACTACAGATTCAGCGGAGGACTATGCCAAACTATACATCAATGAGATAGTGAGGTTGAATGGGGTTCCCTTGTCTATTATCTCATATAGAGATCCTCAGTTTACCTCTCATTCTCGAAGTCATTTCCAAAAGGTCTTGGTATTCAGGTAAATCTCAGTACAACATTTCACCCACATATGGATGGTCAGGCAGAATGTACCATTAAGACCTTAGAGGACATATTGAGAGCTTGCATCATCGATTTCAAGGGTAACTGGGATGATCATTTACCTCTCATAGAGTTTACCTATAATAACAGCTACCATTCCAGTATTCAGATGGCCCCGTATGAGGCACTATGTGGGCGTAGATGCAGGTCCCCAATTGGTTGGTTTGAAGTAGGTGAAGTAGCTTTGATTAGGACAGATTTGGTTCATAGGCTATGGAAAAGGTTCCCCTCATCAGAGATAGACTAAAGATAGCTTAGAGTCATCATAAGTCCTATGCAAATGTGAGGAGAAGGGACTTAAAGTTTGAAATCGATGATTGGTTTTTCCTGAAGGTGTCACCTTTAAAAGGGGTGATGAGGTTTGGGAGGAAAGGAAAGCTCAGTCCCAGTTATGTAGGTCCTTACAGAATATTGAAAAGGGTTAGTAATGTGGCTTATGAGTTATAGTTGCCAGCAGAACTAACAACGGTCTATCCCGTCTTTCACATTTTCTTGTTGAAGAAGTGTGTGGGTGATACAGCATCAATAGCACCATTAGAGAGTGTGGTTTTGAAGGATATTCTCACTTATGAAGAGGTGCTAGTTGAAATTCTTGACCGTCAAATTCGTAGGTTAGGAAATTAGGAAGTTCCTTCAATGAAGGTTTTGTGGAGGAGTCAGTCCGTAGAAGGAGATACTTGGGAAGCAGAAGCAGCCATGATGGCCAAGTATCTTCACCTCTTTCCTTCCAATTCCATTTTAGCTTGAGGTACTAGTTTCTCTCTAGTCTCTCAGTTTACTCTTGTGTAATTCAGTCTCAGTATCTTGCTTCCATAGTTATTCTTGCATTTCAACATATTTACATATTCTTAGAACTCAATTTAGTAAGATATCAGTTACTAGTACTTGGTGGTAGGGGTTGCAGCTCGTTCTCTCCATACTCAGTTTGTTTAGACTTCATTCAAGGATGAATGTTCCCAAGGGTGAGATAAGGTAACACCTTAGATCTCAAAATGGAGAAAATCCTAGTTTTTAAAAAATCTGGTGACAGTACTAATGGAATGACCCACAGACCGTAGGTAGTAACACGGACAGTAGGTGGGGTTCCGTCGTTAAAGCCCAAATTTTGATGGTCTCTGACCCTACCCATGTTCGACCATTACGGTCCGTGGTTAGACCTACGGACTGTAGGATTGACCGTAGGTAAGGGTCAACAGCTAGTTGGAGGAATATGGTTGTTGGGTCAACTTCAAATGGTCATACCTTTTAGCACAAAATAAATTAGGTGGGTTATGACCTATCAAATTAAAAATAATTGAATACTCTTTCCAACTCCAACTAGTATAACTAGGGTTTAGTGTATCCTCATGGTCCCAGAACTATGTGCCCGAATAGGATTATAAGTCCCATTTGTTGGGCATCAGATTTAGTGATAACGCTAGTCATGCCTTTATACCCCTGGCAAAGTATATTAGGTCCTCTCGATGGGTGTATAGATTAGACTCCATGGTTAGCTCACATGGTTTATGTCAGTTAATAGTAGCTCCCACAGTAAGAATATTAGTGCATTTGACCAGGCTTTCAATATATACTTGATCATTCAGTTCAACATGTTATTTTCATAATTTGTACTATGTCATTGCATTCAGCTTACCTTTTCAAATGTGTTTTAGTATTTATATTTTTCCTCAGTTTATGTCATTGCTTAGTTATGCTTTGTTCAACTTTTATATACTTGTTCAGCTTAGTATTTATATCCAGCATGCTCAGTACATTCCATGTACTGACGCATACTCTGCGCTACACCCTTTCATAATGTAGGTTCAGGTACTCAGCATCCAGATCACACATAGATCGATTTTTGGTCCCATTCAGTAGCTTTAGTGGTGAATCCTCATATTCTTAGGACAATAGACATGCTTTCATTTTAGTCATTATTTTTAGTTTCAGTTTTTGTTAGAGTTAGTTGGGGGCATATCTCATCAACAAAACTCAGTTAGAGGCTTTTTCAGACATAGTAGTAGATGTAGCTTGAGTTGTTAAGTGGTGTTTCAGTCATCTCTAGACATTCATTACAATGTATATATTCAGACTAGTTGGGTTTTTCCCCACTTTCAATTATCCATTGTTTTAGCTTCTGCATAGTACATGTCTTATTCAGTTATTCTTAGTATGCTTGATATATGCAAGATACATGGTTAACTTAAGGTAACTCGTGATCCTAGGTCCCGTATCACGTGAAGGGAGTACCCTCGGAGTGTGACATATAGCTTTCTATTAACAAATGTAGTGTGCTTCACAATCATGAACAAAACTCTACTCGATCCTAGAACCTTTAAAAACGTTGTGCTTTGAATACCAAATTTGTTACGATCCAAAGTATACCCTATGTGTAAGATGGCATATAGAACCCCCAAAAGGTCTTACACAAGCCACATAGAATACACCATTCAAGATAAAAGAAGTAAAAATTTCAAAAATAGAAATCTTATATTATAAAAGAGTTTGACAAAGCGGAACTCTAACATGGTCTGAAAACTCCATCTAAATGTCAAAGGAGTGATTGGGACGTAACTCATACACCACATATATCATCCAAAAAAATAAATATAAAAAATATGAAAGTGTCACGGTCCTCGAAACTTGAAAACTCAACCAATCTTCAATCTAGTAGAATGATCAACTAGCCATGAGTGTGGGAGGTGGTAGCGTCGAGCACTTCATTAATAAAATAATTTAGTCACAAGTATGCATTAGTACATGGTATGTACTAAGTATTGGGTAATATGCATAAAATAAGCATGGTAGCATGAATAGCTTAAAACATGTAATGTTTGACCACCATTTGAACATTTGAAAGTTTAAAGAAGAAACTAAGTGAAAATCATAAAGCATGGTCAAGGAATTTAAAATAAGAGACCTAAGAAAGCTTTAAATAAATATAATATATCATTTTGTGGGATATTAGTATTACCCGAAAATAAGACCGTGAGAGCAATATCGTGGATATCGGTATATCCATCATACAGAAAGAAGGGGATTCTTCTTGCCAAGGTAGACTTAGTGTACATCATCTTTTGCTAAAGTGGATCCACTAGCTTGGTCATTTAAGACATTCCTACGGGAACACATTGTTTGGGACTAGAGGTTGGTAATAGATACTACCCTATTTGAGCCTCCACCTCAATGCCCTCTCGGGGCTAAGTCAAAATCCCAATGGAATATATAAAAATCCAAATAGCATTATAACAAAGGAAAGGCAATGATAAATACCAATCCTCATCTTCAAGTCAAAACATAGAATAACTCTTTAAACATATTTCAACGTAGATGAGAAATCCTTTCAACAATGTGAATCCATATATGTGAAATACCTTTCATAATTATGATCATAGTAGTATCTGCGAAAACCTTTCACAATAACATTGATACTTTCCTATCAAACATCCTCAAATAATTTCATTGATTTCATAAAAGCATGCATAATTTCACAAATTCAGAATTCATAGTTCATATCCTTAATTATGGTTTCATAATCAAAATCATGGATCATTCATGGGTTCATGTAAATTGAACTCAAAATCATGTGTTAGAAGATACAGATTAATCAATAAAATCATACATTGAAGAGAACCCATAAATATTTAATTGAAACCCTAACTTGATCAATTTGAAATTGAATTGAGAAATTGAAACCTTTGGGACTACACGGTGGAACGAACTCCATGAGTGAATACCCACATACCTTGCTACTCAAAGCCTAAGATGAATGGTGAATTGATGTCCTTGAATGAACCCTAACTTCTTATTATTCTTCCTTTGGTTGAGAGGGAATTTAGGTGAATGAATTTTGTTTTGTTTTGGGGAATTACGAGAATGGGTTTAAAGTGGGGGCATTTTAGGACCTAAAATCTTTCAACAGTCCATAAAACCCAACCGTAGAAATAAACCTTGATCTCAAAATTTCACTAAGTTTGGGACCTACCTATGAGACTCATCTATGACTTGTAGATCATTTGACGGACCGTCCTGGTGAGCCATAGAAAACCTCGACACTTGATTTTTCAAAAATTATGTTCCCCCTTTCCACGAGAGTATTGTACGACCCATAGAAAGTTTCATGAACTATAGACTGGTCTCGTAGACTTGAAATGTAGTTACAATACATGCAACCTTTTCCCTTTTTATTATGAGGTTTACAAAGTCTTAATTACGTTGTTTTAACATCTAATAAGGGAAAATATTATGGGAGTTCTCTGAGTTTCTCTCTTCTTCTACTCCCAAACATAGACGAAACCTCAAGTAGAGCAAATTCTAGGATTTCAAGCTCCTCTCCCAAAATTCTTGTTCTTCAAAAAATGTATGGTGATAATAGTGAGGAATTCTTGTTATACAGTTTTTAACTCAGTGAGATCATTACTAAGGTTTTGCTTCTATGCTTACTATTTTGATTTTCTCTATTTTGCATTGCTCATTATTGATTCTACGATTTATATCATATTAATTTCAGGTGTGTCACTAGAAGTTAAGGTATAGTTCATGGAGTACTTATGTGTTATCTCTGAAATATACTAAAAAAATCTATGAACCTGAAACTCTTCAATTTTGAATTTATGATGAAAGATAAAACAAGACCAATGTAAAACCCATTAGATTTTAAATATTAAGCACATGTCAAATTGCGTAACTAAAGTGTCATCAATGAGGAATTAATGTCACATGATGTATGTTACTACATGATAATAGATGGCTAGTATAATTTAGAATTGTACTAAAATGACATAATAGGAATACAACGTCAAGTAAAGTTGAAAAATAAAAAGAAACTATCTGGATTTCTCATGATTATCCCATATCTTCATGGTGAGAAGGTATTAAATAGCCTAGGGAAATTATAATATGCGTACAAAAATATGCAAGAAGTTAATATATAATTCAATATTGCAATCCAAGAAGGCTCGTCATTTAACCTGTAGTAAGAGAAGACAAAAGTCTAGGCATGAGAGAAGGACGAGAGCAATGTAAAACCCATTAGATTTTATGTAACTATCCAAATTCATATGTCATGATGGAACCTATGTTTACAACTGATAGGTAAGCCAACCCGCTAGTTTTACCAAATTAATTAAATAAACGGCAAGTAGGAATCTCAAACGCTAAGTCTTTCATAAGTATGAACTGTGGAAAACTAAAACACCACCGAAGCTTTTGGTGTCATAAGTACGAGGGCTTCTAAAATATGGTGCACGTCTGAAACTAAATGACAAGCCTAAACGTAAGAAATATCTTGTCTGAATATGAAAACAACATAATAAATGATAAGATATACGGAGGTGTGGGTTGCTGAACAGCCAAGCAGCTCCCCACAACTCCAAGAAAATCCAAGCTCAAACAAAGAAAGCTCCATGAGATGTGCCCGTATCTGGAATTAGATCTGCACCTGAAAAAGATGCAACAAGTGTAGTATGACCATGAAACCACGTGTACCCAGTATGTATCGTAGACCTACAAAGAAAAAGTAGTGATATGAGTATATAAGAAAATCATCCTTTAATTTTACAAGTCGACATTATACTTATCAATCCAATTTCATCAATTAGCGATAATCAAATATCACATAATGTCCAACCACCCAATAAGTTAAAAAATCAAATAAGAATAAAGGATGTAATGAGATGCAATGCATTGAAACACAATCAAACGATAATCCTCAAATTCCATGGGTAAATTAAAAATATGAGTAGTAGTAAATAAGGTCTTGAGCTTTAAGAAGCACACCTGACATACATCAACCCACTAAAAAACCACGTACTTCTAGATCAATCTTGTTAGTGCGGATGCAATAAATAAGAGCATTATTGATAATTACCAACAAGGCCTAAGTACTCCAAATTGACATAGGCCTTACCCATTTCCTAACTGCGTCACTTCTCTTGGGATCTATCATAAAACCTTTCTTGAACACTACATGTTCAAAATATGCCACTGAACTAACCAAAACTCATACTTTAAGATCTTACATACGGTTTAATCTTCTTCATGTTTTAAAGAACAATCCTAAAATAATGTTCGTGATCCTTCTTAATGAGAGAGTATATCAATATATCATCTATAAAGTTAATAACAAATGAAACCAAGTACAGCCAGAACACCCCATGAATGAAATACGTAAAAGTTTTTGGGGGTATTAGTCAACCGAAAAATACATTATTTGAAACTCATAATGGTCATAACGTGTCTCGGAAGTTGTCTTAGTGATATCATCTCTCATAACCTTCAATTGATGATAACTGGATCTCAAGTAAATCTTAGAGAAAACTGAAGCACCGTGAAGCTGATAAAATAAACCATCAATACGAGGTATCTCGTATATTTCTAATGGTAACCTTGTTCAACTGCCTATAGTCAATACATATGCTCATAGATCCACATTTATGCTTCATAAATAACACTGGAGCACCCAAAGGAGATACACTCGGTCTAATGAATCCCTTGTTTAACAAATCATGCAACTACTCTTTCAACTTTTTTAATCTTATCAAATCCATACGACATGGAAAAAAAATGAGTTGAATGTCTGTCTCTAAATTGGTACGAAAAACAATATCACACCCAGGTTGAAGACGTGATCTATCCAAAGACCTCTAAAAACTCACTTACCAACTGAATAAACTCAAGCATATGAATATCCATACTAGTGTTTCGAACATGTTCCATGTAGACCAACATCCTATCTCTACCAACCGATGACCCCTAATAATTGATCTGAACCATTTTGGATTGTCATTAAGAGACCCTCTTCACTATACTATAAGAATTTCAGGCATAGCATATGTAAATATCTTTGTTTGGCAGTTCAAAATTACGTGATAAGAAGATAACCAATTCATCTCAAGAATAACATAAAAAAATCTATCATATACAAGTCTTCAAATCCACTTTAGTATTATATCCCAACAAGGTAACTACACACGATCGATATACTCGATCTACCACTATTATATCTCCAACATAAGTAAAAATATGTACATGAATATTAACTAACTCACGTACCCTATCCAACTTGAATGACGGACCCTCTTACCCTCACACTGCTCAAATCCTTGACGTTGATTCATTTCTAAATCCTTGGAAATATCTATCTCTTTCCAATATTGAGCACTAGAAGCAACAACTTGAGAAGCTCTCATGAGAATAAAATAATTAGACCTTTGAGAAGTATTTTCACTGTCTCGGCCTCGATAGAAAGTTACATTGAAGCGTTTCTAACCAAGACATAGAATTTAACATCATACTTAGTGACTGACATTTCCTCTTGTTGCAAACCCTCAAGTTCATCCCTCTTACACTCCATCTCATTGTGTGGAAAAAACAACTTGAGCAAATTGAGTCCATGAGAGTGGATATAGCTTAGTCGGCCTACTAGTAATGTAATATCTCCGTCATTGCTTGATAGGGATAATATTATAAAATGATGTGTAGTTAACTCCATGGGACTCCACTAATCAAAGATCGTGCAACCCCTCATAGCAAGTGATATAAATTCATACGCATTCTCACAAAAGTTACTAATATAGGCGAGGCGATTCATTATCATGACCCCTTCTATCACTTTCTTCACATCAGTGGTGATTATACGCCTATTATCCAAAAGTAGGGCAACACAGTCTCTAACGTGACCTCACTCGTGCATCTACCTTATTCAATAAACCTAGTAATTGTTACCGGTACAAGCTATTAAGCTTTGATCACCAATACACGAGTCCTCATCATTTGTGAGAGAATAAGAATACAAGAATAGGATTTTAACAAAGTCAAGTACGCACGATAAGGAATGAAAGGATAGAACTTTCCTAAATGTCTTACAGCCTCTCGAAGATTAGTATGCACGTCATTATACCGATCCGCAAGACCTTACTAGACATTACTCATTTCCTTATGAGACCAATTTACCTAGTTCTCTGATACAAAATGGTCACGACCCAAAATTCACATGTCCTTATGGAACCTATGTTTGAAACTTATAGGTAAGCCAGCCCACTAGTTTTAGCAAATTAATTAAATAAATAAGGTGAAAATAAAAAATTAAATTAACAACAAGTAGAATATCTCAAACACTATGTCTTTAATAAGTATGAAGTGTGGAAAACTAAAATACCATCCAAGATATTAGTTTAATAAGTACAAGAGCTTCTAAAATACAGTGCAACTCCGAAACTATATGAAAAGACTATATGTAAGAAATATCTTGTCTAAATACGAAAATAACAGAATAAATAACAAGATAGAGGGAGGTGTGGGCTGCAAAACAATCAAGCAACTCACCATAAATCTAAGATAATCCAAGCTAAAACTAAAAAAGCTCCCCGAGATGCGCTCGTATTCGAATTTAGATTTGCACCACAAAAAGGTGCAACAAATGTAGTATGAGTAAGAAACCACGCATAATCAGTATGTATCATAGACTGACAACGAGAAAGTGGTGAAAAAAGTATATAAGAAGATCATCCTTTAATTTTATAAGTCTACATTATAATTATTACTCAAATTTCATCAATTAGGGATAATCAAATGTGACATAATGGCAACAACCCAGTAAGAACATATTCACATACGAATAAAGGATGTAATGATATCAAATACAATGCAGCACAAATAAATAAGATACCTCGGATGTCAAGTAGTGTCTCAACCATATACATGATACTTCTCAGAAATACATCGAGAGTAAATGACCCATGGGGGACTTGTGAGGTATATGTACCAACACATATGATCTCCATGTGTATTTGTGGATGATATTAACTCACTATAATTAAATGAAATAATCCCCAGCACGGAAGATCTCCACGTGCACAACTTATAATCATAACCTCTAACAATCTCCAGCACGGATGATCACCATGTGTCCAACTTATACTCATTCTCATGTCAATGCATATGCACAATATAATATCAATAAATGGGGTTGATGATGAATCTCAATCAATCAAATATCAATATGATATATAATAACGTCAACTATCACAAATATACTGGTTCAACAAAGAATTACAATCATACAAAAGAAATCAAGTCAATAATACATCAGCTAATGCATATATGCTTTGGCATTCTCTGATTTCGATTTGTCATTTTATAGTATTAAAATTTCCCTTTATAACACAGGTACTCGTACCAAACCCCATCATACCACTTGTACAAGAATCCCATCTTTCTCCCTTACACATTGTCTATTTCATTTTTAATCTTTTATTAGAAAATAATTCTTTAACAAAGTCTAAAAGTCTTAACATAACTTAAATGTCGAACACGTGTCACGAATCTTTAAGATTACGCCATTCTCTTTCGTAAAGCTTCTGAATATTCTCAATCTATCAAATATGCAATATTCATAAGAAAGTAATATCGTAGACACCTATATTACAATAGGTCAAGCCTAGGTCCAATATATTCAAAACTAAATTTATAATATGACAAACCATTAATATTAATTAAAATTGAGGCCACTGGTTTGGTAGCCAGTGGCGACCATGACAAACTGCAGGTCAAGCTCCATCTTTTCTCTAAACACCAAATTATCACATTACCTTCCAATGGTTGGCCCTTATATTATTTACTCCCCTATTGAAATCAACCTTCCATCAAACTTAAATTTTATCCACATCTATAATTTACTAGCCGCCCTATCAAACTCTCTGTTTATTTTTCACCCAATACCAAATACTCATTATTCATATTAACAATCAACAAAAGCATATAAAAGGAATGTAGTATGATTGGAATTTGTGTTACCTGAAGTCGTTCTCGCTTTGCGGCGTCCCTTTCCCCTCTATCTTTTCTTTTTCCTACTCAAATCATTATATAAAAAAAAATTCCACTAACTTATTTCAATACATGTGCCAAGTTGTAAAGAGTATTAAATAAACTATGAACTTGGCCCATTAACTATCAACCATATTAATTATTTAATAAATATTCGTCAAGTAAATACTTGTAGTTACCAGATAGTTCAAATTTTTTATTTAAAGTTTTTACAGAGAGAGTCAAAATAGTACTAGTACACATTTTAAATTTTAATTACATGTCCAATTGTGTGAACAAAGTGTAATCGATGAGGAATTTGTATCACGTGATGTATGTTACTACATGAAAATAGACGGTTCGTAATAGTAGAAATATACTACAATAAAAAATTAGGATTAAAGCGTCAAGTGAAGGTTGAAAATTAAAAAGAATATACAAGAAGTGCTCATGATGATCCCATGAACAAATTATAATATACTTTAAAAAATCGTGCGAGAGTCACATATGTTCCAACCTTACCAACTTAGCTCATGATTTGATCCCACTCTAAGAAGACAAAAGTCTAGGCACGAGAGAAGGACAAGAGCAATATAAAACTCATTCGATTTTGAATTTGAATTACATGTACAATTTTGTCACCAAAGTGTCATCAATGAGGAAATAATGTCACATGAGGTATGTTACGACATAATAGTAGACGGTTAGCATTATTTTGATGTGTACTAAAATCAAAAAAGGAATAAAGCATTATATGAAGATTTAAAATTAAAAAGAATCTATAGAGATTTCTCATGATGATCCAATATCTTCCTTGTGAGAAGGTATTAAAAGACTTAGGCGAATTATGGTACACCTAAAAAAATTGTGTGAGAAACACATATAATCCAACATTACCAATCCAAAAAGGATGATGATTTTATCCTATTGTGAGAAGACAAAAATTTAGTCACGAGAGAGGGACATGTAAAATGTTGTAATACCCCGACTTTTCGAAATGTATAAATTGACTTGTATCTTCGTGGAAACACCAGGAGGGTGGGTAATAAATTAAGAATGATGTGTTATGTGCTATTTTAAGTGTTCAAGTGTTGTATCTCAAGTTTTGAAGTTACGTAAGTGGTAAAATAAAAGTTGGCAAAGGTTATCGTAAATTCCTTTTTAAATATTTGTCTGAAATTTAGGTCAAATGTCTCGGACGTTGTCTCCCAATCTATGAAGAGTTATGGTCTCGGAGACCAATGAAATCGAAGGTCTACGAGTCTAGTTTCCAATGCATCAACCCGTTCATTCATACGACTTAAGAATGGAGAGATATTTGCATTTTTGCAAGACTGTGCAAGCAGGTAGGTGAGGTGGGTCCCCTAGGTTGGTGGAACTTTATATATATTATCTTTTTCGAATCTTCTTCATTTTTCCTTCATTTTCCTTAGTAAAGAACCAGAAAACTCACAAAATCTACAAAACCCACTTCTAGGACAAGCTAAGTTACTGATTTTCGTGTCTCAAGTCCTTGACAATAGTTGTTCTACGCGTTGAGATCATCAACATGGTATAATTTGTTTTATTTGTTTCCGAGATTATCATACTTTGGTGTGTGGACAGCAGGCGTTTGGGCATATTTTAAAGTTTTGAGGTTTATTACAAACGTATAATCAAGGTAAGACCCTTCTTTCGTTGACATAAGTCGCAAATAGCAATTTGCGACGGAAATATATATATTTTATCGGATTTTCATTGTATCTTCTATTCTTTTGTGTTGATTAAGATCCTGCCTTGTTTTAGTATTAATGGGGGTTGTGATAGTTATTAGGACACGTGAATTCAGCGAAAAAGGTATGTTAAGGCTATTCCCTACTGACGGCATGTTATCCTTGATATACTTGTAGCCATAATTGTTGATTGTTGGCTGCTCGTGTTGATATAATCCTCCCTTGTCTGGAATCTTATTCAGTTTGTAGCGTCCCTATGTTGGACACGACTTAGAAGCCATGTGTATAGGTTGTTTATAACTAAATTGCTCGCTTTTAGTGATTGGATTGTTATTATTGCCCTTGGGGCTATTGTGGTTAGTTGCATGAATGTGATTTATGCCTAGAAGGGCTATGTTCTGCCTACAGGGCTATATGGATGCCCAAAAAGGGCTATGAGTTTCCTATGGGACTATATTGATGCCTAGAAGGGCTATGAGTTGCCTATGGGACTATATTGATGCCTAGAAGGGCTATGAGTTGCCTATATGGCTATATTGATGCCTAAGAAGGCTAAGTGATTCCTACAGGGCCATGTTGTTGCCTGAGAGGGCTATGAGTTGTCTATAAGATATGTTGATGCCTAAGAGAGTTATGTGCTTCCTACGGGCCTATATTAATGCCTAAGAGGGCTCTATCACTGCTTACGGGACTAGGGGACTATCGATAGTGGTATATAGGTTTATTGGCACCTTCCGGACTTATGTGGGCCTGAGTGGGTGGTCTTGTGTGCTGTTAGTACTTGCCGAGCTTATGGGAGCTATGTTAGGTTGTTGTTTTATTATTTTTGATAAGTTTAGATTTAGGAGCAGGTCAGTACCCTTATCTTATCCTTGATTTATTTATCAGATTATTCGAGTATATCAAGATACCTCATCATAGTCTATTGCCTTTGATATTATGTACATTATTTTGTACTGACGCCCCATTGCCTTGGGGGCGCTGCCTTCCTGGATTCAGGTCCTGACAGACGACTGAGTAGACCTCCTCAGCAACAAGATTGACTTTTATCTGGTTGGCTAGCCCCTTTCCTTCGGAGCTACCAAAGTTAGGAGGTTTGTTACCTTTTGTTGTATATATCTTTATGGTAGGCTGGGGCCCTGTCCCGCTAAAATTTACTACTCTTAGAGGCTTGCAGACTAGTGTGGGGTGTGTATAGCAACGTTATGGCCATACTGGCCTATGTTGTTGGTTTGCTGAAACTTGTGAGCTATTTGATGTATTGTATTGATATATACCTACTTTTAGTTTTGGAATACATATCATGGTGGCCTGGACGCGGAATCAAGACTTTTGTGCTAGTTGGCTATTTATTTATTTGATCTCCTCGGAGTAGTTGTTTCTTTAATAGATTAGTTGATAGGGGCCTTGCCGGCCGAGGGCTTAGTTTTAAGCCGAGATATACTTGTTTGTTTTCTTGATTGCATGTGGCTGCCATGCGCTAGTAGAAAATGGTTCAGCAGGGTCGGCTTGGGCTTGAGTTTTGGCATTAGGAGCCAGTTACGCTCCTCGAGTTTGGGACGTGACAAATTTGGTATCAAAGCAACGTCGTATCCTAGGGAGTTTGCAAGCAATGTCTTGTAGGGTCTTGTTTATAAATGTGTTGTGCACCACATTCGATAAACAAGAAGCTACCGGGCATGTTAGAATAACTATCCTTCTTTTGCTCACCTCGTGATATAGAGCGGTGTCTTAATGGTAAAGGTTTCTATCTTATAATTGATACTTGTATGCAGATAGAGATGATTGACACTAGACATACCACAACGAACCAGGGGCTAGATACAACTGCAAGCGAGTGTACCGGCAAGGTACCACAGGTAGAGGTAGCCCATTGTGAGACAAAGGGGGAGACATCTTCTCAGCCCCCTATAGCTTCTCCACAGCTTCGGAGCCTCCGAGGGATACAGGACTTCCGGCTCCACCAACAGTAGTACCTCTATTTCCTCTTATTCAATCTGATTATGATTTCAAGAGTGCAGTATATACGTTAGCACAGTTAGTAGCTGCATAGTGCCAACCAGTTGCGCCAGATGTTGCCGGACTTTCTGAAGGGCCCAGAAGTTTGAGAGTTCGTGAATTTCTTCCCTTGAATCCTCCACAGTTTATAGGAACAGATCATAGAAAAGACCCTCAGCACTTTGTTGATCAGCTTCATAGGATCTTCAGAGTTATGCATGCCTCAGCAACTGAGTCAGTTGAGTTAGCAACATTTTGATTGCATGATGTTGCAGTATAGTGGTATGAAAATTGAGAGAGATCTAGGGGAAAAGATACATATGTACCCACTTGGGATAGCTTTACAGAATCTTTCATAGATCACTATTTGCCTCGAGAGATTAGGGATGGCTGGGTGGACCAGTTTATGAACCTCCGACAGGGTGGCATGAGTGTCTGAGAGTACGGGCTGAGATTTTATTCATTGGCTAGATATGCACCAGCATTTATTGATACGATGCATGGCAGGGTGTGTAGATTTGTGGGAGGGCTTGACTCAGACTATATCGAGGCTTGTTCTACGGCTGCGCTAAATGATAATATGGATATCTCGTGGATTCCAACATTTGCCAAGGGCATAGAGGATCGCCGACATCTACAGTATACGATTGAGAGGGTCGAGAGAGAGACAGAAGAGGGCTAGGTCCGCTGGTTCGCAGGGAGATTTTTAGGGTGGTCCCAGACTCCGATATTCTATAAAACCATCTAGACCTCCACCACAACAGTTCCAAGGTAGTAGATTTGATTGTTAGGAATAGTCAGGCCCAGGTGAGGGTTCACGAGCATCAGGCTCGCAACAAAAGAGGGGCTTAGGCCACACTAGGACATCCCAGCCGCATTACGCTACCTGCGGTAGGATGCATTTCGAGAGGTGCAGACAAGATTCCATAAGTTTTTATTCTTGTAGATAGGAGGGGAATAGGTAGAGAAACTGCCCTACCATAGGTCAGGGTGGTATAGGTTAGTCGACCAGGTTAGCAATATGTTCTTCCTCATCAACATAGTCTACAGGGGTTGGACCCCAGACTTCAGCACGTACAGCTAGAGGCGCAGGCAGAGAGGGACCATCTAGTTTTGGTAGTGGATAGAACCGTACATATTCATTAACGGCCGACAAGACTTAGAGTCATCACCAAATATTGTGACATGTACATTGATTGTTTGCTCCAATTGTGTTTATGCTTCGAAAGATATTGGATCTACTTTGTCTTATGTTACTACATTTATTGCGGGGAGGTTATATATAGTAGCAGAGTCATTAGAGCAACCATTTATTGTATCTACACCAGTTGGTGAGTCTATTGTTGCCAGGAGATTCTATCGAGGTTGCATGGTAGAAATTATCAACCATCAAAACTCTGTGGATCTCGTAGAGTTAGATATGGTCGATTTCGACGTCATTATGGGTATGGACTGGTTAGCGTCTTGTTATGCTAATGTTGAGTGCCGAACAAAGATTGTTAGATTCCAGTTTCCACGAGAGGCAGTTCGGGAATGGAAAGGCGATACAACAATGCCGAAAGGTAGGTTTATTTCCTATCTTAAGGAAAGGAGGATGATTGCCAAGGATTGTATTTATCATCTTGTTCACGTTCATGATATAGATGCAGAACCACCGACTCTTCAGTCTATTTCGGTAGTTAATGAGTTTCTAGATGTATTTCCAGACTAACTCCTTCGTATCCCTCCAGAACGGGAAATAATTTTGCTATGATATGCTACCAAGTACACAACTCATACCTATACCCTCCTTGTAGATTGGCTCCTGCTAAGCTAAAGGAGTTGAAGGATCAACTGAAAGACTTACTGGATAAAGACTTTATTAGGCCAAGTGCTTCACAATTGGGTGCACCAGGGTTGTTCGTAAGGAAGAAAAATGGCTCACTAAGAATGTGTATTGACTACCGACAGCTGAATAAGACAACTATAAAGAATAAGTATCCCCTTCCAAGGATAGATGACTTGTTTGATCAGTTACAAGGTGCTAAGTGTTTCTCAAAGATTGATTTAAGATCAGGGTACCACCAGATACGAGTTCGGGAGAAAGACGTTCCAAAGACATCTTTTAGAAGTAGATATGGACACTTTGAGTTCTTGGTAATGTCTTTTGGATTAACTAATGCCCCAACAGTCTTCATGGACCTGATGAATAATATATTCAGGCCGTATCTAGACTCATTTGTGATTGTATTTAATGATGATATTTTGGTGTATTCACGTTCAAAAGATGAGCTGCAAATCATCTGAGAGCAGTCCTTCAAGTTCTTCGAGACAGAGAACTTTATGCAAAGTTTTCTAAGTGCAAGTTCTGGTTGAACTCTGTAGCTTTCTTAGGCTATATTGTATCAGATGCAGCCATTGCGATTGATACACAAAAGATTGAGACTGTAAAGACTTGGCCCAGACCCATGACTCCAACTGAGGTTCGTAGTTTCTTAGGGTTAGCTGGGTACTACAGAAGGTTTGTAGAGGGGTTTTCTTCAATTTCATCCCCATTAACGAAGCTGACTCAAAAAGCAGCTAAGTTCCAGTGGACTAAGGCTTGCGAGCATATTTCTAGGAGCTGAAGGACAGGTTGACTTCAACACCAGTTCTTGCATTTCCAGACGATTCAGAATTCTATGTGGTGTATTGTGATGCTTCTAGTGTTGGATTGGGATGTGTTCTAATGCAACATGGTAAGGTTATCGTATATGCTTCAACGCAGTTGACAAAGCATGCGAACAACTATCCGACACACGATTTAGAGTTGGTTGCAGTTGTGCATGCGCTAAAGATCTGGAGACACTATTTGTATGGCGTTCATGTTGACATCTTCACAGATCATAAAAGCCTTCAATATATCTTTAGACAGAAGGAGTTAAATCTACGACAACGTCGATGGCTTGAGTTACTGAAAGACTACGACATGGACATTTTATATCATCCATGAAAGGCGAATATCATAGCTGATGCCCTTAGTCGAAGATCTATGTGTAGTTTATCATTTTTAGATATTGAGAAGCATGAGCTAGCACGAGAGCTTCATCAGTTAGCTAGCTTGAGAGTCAGATTATTAGAGACAGAAGATAGTGTGGTAACAATTCAGGACATAATTGTATCATCTCTAGTTCTAGAAGTAAAATCACGGCAACAAGAGGATCCTAGCATAGAGTAGCTCAGAGCCAAGGCTCAGAATCAACAGACTTTAACATTTGACATAGCAGGAGATGGAGTCCTTAGATATAGTGGTCGATTGTGTGTTCCAAAAGTTGAAGGACTTCCGCATCGGATTATGGAAGAGGCACATCATTCTCGTTATTCTATTCACCTTGGTTCGAAAAAATTATACCATGATATTAAGGAGATCTATTGGTGCCACGAGATGAAGAAGGACGTTGCTGAGTTTGTGGCACAACGTCCTAAATGCCAATAGGTGAAGGTTAAGCACCAAAAGCCCGATGGGCTAGTTCAGGAGATATCCATTCCTTTGTGCAAGTGGGAAGCAATTAATATGGATTTTATTATAGGGTTACCTCAATCGCGTCGCAAGTTTGACTATATTTCGGTAATTGTTGATATACTAACAAAATCAGCCCACTTCTTACCAGTCAGAGCTACTTTTATGCCCGAAGACTATGCAGGGCTCTATATTAGGGATATTGTTAGGCTACATAGTGTCCGAGTATATTTTATGTCTTCTAGAGGAGCATAATTCACCGCCAACTTCTGGAAGTCCTTCCAGAAAGGACTAGGGACACATGTTAATCTTTCTACAGCCTTTCACCTTTAAATATATGGCCAGGCTGAGCGCACACTTTTGACACTCGACGATATGTTACGGGCGTGCGCGCTAGATTTCAAGGGAAGTTGGGATTACCATTTGCCTCTTATAGAGTTCGCATACAATAATAGTTATCATTCCAGCATCGGGATGGCACCTTATGAGGCTTTGTATGAGGGAAAATGTAGATCCCTCATTCGATGGTTTGAGGTAGGTGAGTCAGGGTTAATTGGACCCGATTTAGTACAGCAGACAGTGGAGCAAGTTAAGCTTATTCGGGAGAGGTTGCTAACAACTCAAAGCCGACATAAGTCATACTCAGATGTGCGACGAAGGTACTTAGAGTTTTATGTCGATGAATGGGTATTCTTAAAAGTCTCGCCTATGAAGGGTGTTATGCGATTTGGCAAAAAGGGAAAGCTTAGTCCAAGATTCATTGGGCCATATCGGATCCTTCGAAGGGTAGGACATGGCTTATGAGTTATAATTACCTTCGGGGCTAATATATGTTCATCCAATTTTCCATGTATAGATGCTACGGAAGTGCGTAGGAGACCCTTCTCGGGTTGTCCCAATTGAGGATGTTTAGATCATAGAGGATTGTCCTTCGAGGAAAGTCCAGTTTCCATTTGAGATTGGCATGTCCGTAAATTGAGGACTAAAGAGGTGGCTTCGGTTAAAGTATTGTGGAGAAACAAGAATAGAGAAGAGGTGACCTGGGAAGCTGAGCATGGCCTGAGGTCCAAAAATCCTCACTTGTTTCAAACCCTAGGATGATGGCATATCAATTTATATTAGGGCAGTAAGGTAAGATACCTATTTGATTTTTTATATATTTATACTATTGCTTATTATTATTGTGGTTGTCGTTGTATATATGCTCACACTGTTATGGTGGAGCTATAGTGCTTATGTATTTTTGTCATCATGTGAGACGCCTAGGTTAGAAATTTTGCATTTCAGCTTCTTGGATAGTGACATCTACAAAGGATACGCTGCCTAAATTTTGGCAACTCCTAAGGACTAAACCATGTGACTTAGATTTTTATTCGAGTACGAATGTTTCTAAGGGAAGATGGATGTAACACCCCGACTTTTCGAAATGTATAAATTGACTCGTATTTTTGTGGAAAGACCAGGAGAGTGGGTAATAACTTAAGAATGATATTTCATGTGATATTTTAAGTGTTCAAGTGTGGTATCTCAAGTTTTGATGGTACGTAAGTGGTAAACTAAAAGTTGACAAAAGTTATCATAAATTCCTTTTTAAAAATTTGTCTAAAATTTAGGCCAAATATATCTGATGTTTTCTCACAATCTAGGAAGGGTTAGGGTCCCTGCGATCTATGAAATAGAAGGTCTACGAGTCTAGTTTCCAACAGATAAACCCGTTCATTCATACGACTTAAGAATGGAGAGATTTTTGCATTTTTGCAAGACTGCGCAAGCAGGCAGGTATGGTGGGTCCCCTAGGTCGGTGGAACTTTAGATATATCATCTTCTTCGACTCTTCTTCATTTTGCCCTCATTTTCCTTAGTGAAGAACTAGAAAACTCACAAAACCTACAAAACCCACTTTTAGGACAAGCCAAGTTACTGATTTTCGTGACTGAAGTCCTTCACAAAAGTTGGTCTACGCGTTGAGCTCGTCAACATGGTATAATTTGTTTTATCGATTTCCTAGAATATCGTACTTTGGTGTGTGGACAGCAGAGGTTTGGGCATATTTAAAAGTTTTGAGGTGCATTACAAACGTATAATCAAGGTAAGACCCTTCTTTAGTCGACTCTAGCTTTGATAAGTCACAAATAGCAATTTGTGACGGAAATACATATCTTTTATCGGATTTTCGTTGTATTGTGTATTCTTTTGTGTTGATTATGATCCTGCCTTGTTTTAGTATCAAGGGGGTTGTGATTAAAGTAATTAGGACACGTGAATTCAGCAAAAAAGGTATGCTAAGGCAATTACCTACTTACGGCATGTTCCCTTAAAGCTTAGAAGAAATGTATTTGAGTTTTTATCCTTGATATAATTGTAGCCGTGATTGTTGATTGTTGGTTGCTCGAGTTGATATAATTCTCCGTTGTTGGGATTCTTATTAAGTTAGTACCGTCCCTATGTTGGACCCGACTTAGAGGCTATTTGTATAGGTTGCTTATAACTAAATTGCTCGTTTTTAGCGATTGGATTGTTATTGTTGCCCTTGGGGCAATTGTGGTTAGCTGCATGAATGTGATCTATCCCTAGAAAGGCTATGATCTGCCAACAGGGGTCTATGGATGCCTAAAAAGGGCTATAAGTTGCCTACGGAGCTGTATTGAAGTCTAGAAGGGCCATGAGTTACCTACAGGGCTATATTGACGCCTAAGAAGGCTATGTGCTTCCTACAGGGCCATGTTGTTGCCTAAGAGGGCTATGAGTTGTCTATAAGCTATATTGATGCCTAAGAGAGCTATGTGGTGCCTACAGGGCTTTATTCATGCCTAAGAGGATTATATGACTGCTTACTGGATTAGGGGACTACCGATAGGGGTATATAGGTTTATTGGTACATTTAGGGCATATAGGTGGCTGAGTAGTTGGTTTTGTGTGGTGTTTCTACCTGCCGAGCTTATGGGGGCTTGGATAGGTTGTTTTATTATTTTTGATAAGTTTAGATTTTTGAGCAGGTCAATACACTTATCTTATCCTTGATTTATTTATCAGATTATTCCAGTATATCAGTATACCTCATCATAGTCTATTGCCTTTCATACTCTGTACATTATTTTGTCCTGACGCCCTATTGCCTTAGGGGCGCTGCATTCGTGCATGCAGGTCCTGACAGATGACTGAGTAGACCTCATCAACAACAGGATTAACTTTTATCCAGTTGGTTAGCCCCTTTCCTCCGGAGCTACCATAGATAGAAGGTTTGTTACCTTTTGTCGTATTTATCTTTATGGGTAGGATGGGGCCCTGTCCCGCTAATCTTTACTACTTTTTTAGGCTTGTAGGCTAGTGTGGGGTGTGTATAGCTATGTTATAGCCATACTGGCCTATGTTCTTGGTTTGCTGAAGGTTGTGAGCTATTTAATGTATTGTATTGATATATACCTGCTTTTAGTTTTGGTATAGATATCATGGTGGCCTCGATGGCCCAATCAGGACTTCTGTGCTAGTTGGCTATTTATTTATATGATCTCATGGGAGTAACTGTTTCTTTTACAGATCAGTTGATAGGGCCCTTGCCGGCCGAGGGCTTAGTTTTAAGCTGAGTTATGCTAGTTTATTTTCTTGATTGCGTGTGGCTGCCATGCACTCGTAGCAAATGGTTCAGTAGGGTCGGCTCGGGCCTGAGTTTTGGCATTAGGATCCAGTTACGCCCATCGAGTTTGGGGCGTGACAAATATGTTCTAACCAATCATGAAAATATTGTGAAAAAAGCTACCCATGCTGATAAATGGGTCTCATAATGGGAAGCCCATCACAAGAATACCAACTTAGTCAAGCACCGATTTGGGCTCGTGTTGAGAGATAATCACTAGGGTTTCCTAACTATTAATAAGAGAGCCTCCTTAAATTGCTTACACCTGCCTTAACAAAAAAGTCCACATCTGAAGTCCCCCCGTCTAATCAATCATTGAGGACAACAATAGACAATAAATCCCCCTCCCCCACACACAATCACCACCAAAATGTCTTTTCTTCTATTGATGTAATAGGTGATGCATATTCCCTCGTCGTCTAACAAATGATAATATTTATTATTTTCAATAAGAAATCTATATTTACCTAATTAAAAATAAATCATAAGATAATTTTATAATTGCAAAAAAAATTGTGTGCCGATAAAAAAATAAGTCATCAATATTTTACATTAATAAAAATAAACAATGATATTAAAAAAGTTTAATCTCTTTTTAGCTCCTTTTGTTGTCTCTTTTATCCAAAAACAATTTCCGCCCCCACAAATTATTTGTTCTTTAGAAAATAAGGGCATATACACTATTTTGTTTACTTTATTAATTAGAAAAACTTACAAAATGAAAGTAAAAGGGGAAAGAATGCTATTTCTAAAAATGAAAAATAAAGGGAGAAAAACCCTATTCTAGATAGAAAAAATTGTTGCTATTCTAGCACTGGTGCAGTCTGGATCATTGGGCTGCCGGAGTTAAAGTGTGGAACCAGAGCATGTAGCTGAAGATTTGATATTTCTTTTGCATATCCAAACTTGCTTATGAATCAATTTGTCATCAGGTAGTATTTTTTTCCATTTTGATGTTGTTTGAATCTGATTTCTTGTTTATCCTATTATGTTGCACCTTTTTGTCAATGTTTTCCTGTGCGATTACTTTCTTTCTGAGCCTTATTATTACAATTGTTTTTTTTAATTTCTCATTGTAGCTTCGATGAGCCTTCTTCTACTGGGTTTAATATGTAGCCCTCAATTTGGTAGTTTTATTAGTTTAATTTTGTTGCATCAAATTATTTTCTTGAAACAGTGGAATTTATTTAGAAGTGCATTATACTCGTAAGTTGTATCTCTTTGTATTTCTACAAAAGAGAGACTAAATAAAATTAATGAAGTTTGTTTTGATTAAAGAGGAATATCAATGAGCTCTATTGCAATTTGGAGTTAAAGTTAATCGTAAACAACTTATTTTTAGATTCTCAACGATGTGGTCTTGATGTACTTTGTATCAAGTTCTTAACAATATAATTTCTCATTATGTAATTGGTTACTTACCTAAAGTTCGTCTGTTAACGTGGGGGTAGTTTCGTTTGGGAAGATTACTTCATATTGATCCATTTTTTGTAGGTACTTTAAATATGTATTTTAAAGGAATATATTCCTATGTTTTGGTATGGATATGCCATGTAATAGTAGAGCCATACAATCTCTATATTGATTTCGGTCACGTAAGTTCTATGTATAACATTAGACATTAAACATTTTTCACTCTAGAGTCAAAGATGATATCAAAAGTTACTAATACCACACATTGAATCACTTTTATTAGGCTAATCTGTATATGAGCATTACCTTTCGCAACCTCTGCCTCGTTTGTTGTGTTTGGATTTGGACCAACATTCCTACCATTAGGTACAAAGAGGTAATTTTTGATAGACACTACTTAAAAAACATAACTTAGTAGAAAGATTTAAAGGAAAACTTAGTTGTTCAATGTTTATAAACAAGTATATATATGTGGATAACATTGTTAAACAGATATATGTGACAAGAAACATGATAAAATTAATTCCAAATACACGTGCATATAGGTATATTGTGAGAAGACAAAAGTGTAGCCACAAGAGAAGGACATGTAAAAGTAAATTCAAACCAATCATTAAAATACTATGAAAAACTTACCCAGCAGGTCAATGGACCTCACAGTGGGAAGCCCATCACAAGATGACCAACTTAGTCAGTCACAAATTTGGATTCGTGTTGAGAGAGAATCACTAGAGTTTCCTAATTATTAATAAGAGAACCTACTCAAATTGCATATATCTCCCGAAATGAAAACCACCACCTTTGAGTTCCCCCGTTAAATCTACCATAGAGGACAATGACAGACAATATATCTGCACCACCACCACCACCAGAATTCCTTTTCTTCTATTGATGTAATAGAGATAGGAAAATTTGGAATTGACGCATGAGATTTTCAATGTTAAAAGAGATATAAATAGAGAAGGATATAATTATCTCTACTAATTGAGGTATGTTATTTATGATAACTGATTTATTTACAATCCATTTATGCTAGTCATAAGTCATAAGTTGCCATAAAGTTTGCTAGTCCTAAAATGAATTGTAAATACTTTAGTTATCATAAATAACATACCTCAATTAGTAGAGATAATTATTTCCTCTTGATCCAAATATCTTTTAACGTTGAAAATCTAATGCGCCAAATCTATATCTTCCTATCTCTATTACATCAACAAAAGAAAAAAGAATTTTGGTGGTGGTGGTGGTGGTGGTTGTGGTGGTGGGGGGGAGGGGTGGAGGATTTATTGTCTATCATTGACCTCTATGGTAGATTAGATGGGGGCACAGAGAGGTGGTCATTTTTCGTTGTTGCAGTTGTAAGCCATCCAAGTAGGATCTCTTTTATTTATTGTTAGGAAACCATTGTGATTCTCTCTCGGTACGAGCCCAAATTTGGGCCTGACCAAGGTGGCCATTTTGTGATGGTTTTAGCATTGTGAGGCCTATTTACCTGGCTGAGTAAGTTTCTCCCGATATTTTCAGATTGGTCATAATATGATTTTCCATGTCCTTCTCTCGTGACTAGACTTTAGACTTCTTGCAACATGCTCAAATCATGATCTCTTTGGATACGTCATGTTGGATTTTATGCGATTCTCACACGATTTATTTAGGTTTATTATACTTTGCCTAGGCCTTTTAATATCTTTTCACAAGGAAGACACATGATGATCATAAGCAATCCAGTAGATAATTTTTAATTTTTAATCTCCCCATGATTCTTTATTCCTATTTTGTCATTTTGGCATATATCTAAATAATACTTATTATCTATTATCATGTCGTAATATAAATGAAGTGACATAATTCCTAATTGATGACACTTCAGTTATGCAATTGATCATGTAATTCAAATTTAAAATGTGATGGATTTTACATTTCTCTTGTCCTTCTCTCGTGTCAAGATTTTGTCTTCTCACAATAGGATCGAATGATGAGTTGGATTTGTAATGTTGGATTATATGCGATTCTCATATGATTTTTTAGGTGTATCCTAATTTTCCTGGGCCTTTCATAGAATCATCATGAGTTATCCCATTAGAATCATTTTAATTTTCAACCTTAACTTGACACTCTATTCCTATTTGGTACTTTTAGTACACTTCTAATTAATTCTAATCATCTAGTATCATATGTATAACACCCCGCAACTAGAAAGAGCTAGAATTAGAAAGAATCATTTGTGGAAAGAATGAAAAATTTGGAAAAAATTGGCTAAATTAAGTTAAGTATGAGTTTTGGTCAACATAAAACGACCATAACTCCTAGCTCAGTATTAGTTATGTGTGATTCCATATAACGTAGCAAAGATGCTTGAATTATTTTTCCAACTCCGCTGATTTTGCCTAATTTCGAGTTCGTATGAGTGAGATATGCCCATTTGAAGTTTTGATGTTTGGATATGGAAAGTCTAATTCGGATTTTTGAAGGGTAGTTTGGTCTTTTCCATACCCAATGACTTAATTTCGTGTTTTGGCAATTAGTTGGGGTCTAAACAGAAGTTGGTCAGCTTACGCTTTTGAGAGAAGAGAAAAGAAGAGGAGAAAGGAGAAGAGAAGAAAATGAATCGTCAATTCTTGAATCTAAGATCGTTGATTTCGTCAAGGGGAGATCCCTACAAGGTATGTGAGACTGCCATAGCGTTGGTTTTGTTCACCCATGCGCCAAACCTGTTTATTTGAGCGTTAATTCGTCCTAAAACGGTTGAAGTTTGATGTTCTTGATAAATGTTCTTGGAATTGGTTTTAGTTCTTGAGAGTTGATGGGATTGTTTAGTTCTTGCTCTTATCGTGCCGATTCTTAGAGTGATATTTGATTAGATTCTATTTTTTGGTCAATACTATAGCTTTCATTTCATACAACCAAACTTTGTACAAGTATAGCATCAGTAGCCTAGACAAGCTACTCTTACAATCAATCCTGCTAGTTTCACTAAACAAATACAAAAAAACAAGAAACTTTATAATCATCAAAGGAGATATCTTGGCAGCATATGTAAGCATTCCCTACATGTTGAATTGTTCCTTCCTCTAATATGTATATGCAACACTATATCTTTAATGATATGTTCAGAAGAGAATGGTCATTTTTTAAAACGAATGTAATTTCTAGTTGTCCACAACATATTCACAACCATCACAAACGCACAACTTGTAATTTCAGCAACACCACCTCTTCTTCTTGCAATCTGGCTCATCCAATTCACTTCAGTCTCCCAATCTTGTATTTGTTTGTTGTGACTCAACCATTATAGCATACAATTCTATATCTTCTTTGCCACACTACATTCAAAGAATAAATGCGAGAATGTTTCTAAGTGTTGGCTACAGAAGACACAATCAGGGGGGACCATAATTCCAATTTCTGCAATCTCTCGACTTTTGCTAGTCATTTCTGTACAACTAACCATAGAATGGATTTATATCTAGGATGTATCTGTAGATGTAATGCAAGATGTTGCCAGATTACTTTGGGATGAACATGCATTAAATTTACATACATCTTTTGGATTGAAAATATATCCCCAAGTTGGGCTTTACCAAGTTGTTGTTGAATTGTACCATGGCTGCCTAGTATGTTTATTAACTGATCACTAGATTCCAGTACCTTCCTCAAAACCTAGGAAACACTTTTTGGAATCCTTATGTTCATGTACTAGGTATTTGAAACTGACGAGTGATGGAGAAATATAATTGATTATAGGCAATTTGGGGTCAGAAAACGAAGAAGGAAAAAGTCAGGAAAATGTGGTTCCCCAGTCCGCGTCGTGAATCTGCCCCACAGTTTCACAAAATTTTTCTTTGTGTCACAGAGCAGTCAAGAACCGTTCTGCGTCAAAATTTATTTCGCAACCAAATAATTAAATGTATCTCCGCGTCACGGACTCTCTTCCAGAAAGTGATTTCTTGATCTTTTCTCATATTTCTCTATCTAAAAACACTCCTAAACATCATGAGATCCGTCCTATCACAAATCACAATCCTTGAATCAATAAATTCAAATTCAAGAAAAGTAAAAAGTCAAGTCTAGAAGTTAAGTGTCAAGTCAAGAGAAGTTCATAAAGTATTTCGAAAGTCGTTCACAAAGGATTTAACTTTGTTTTAAGACTTAAGCTTTGAGTTGAGGAAAAAGTAAGAGTAAAGTTCATTTCTTCAAAGATTATACAGGAACTAAGTATTCCCAAGAATTAAAAATGTTTTCACATTTGAGCAAGAAGGGAAACACCGATTTCCTAGAGAGCTTTTAAGCTAAGTTTTGAGTAATTATCTCAAACCAAAGAAAGAAGCTTTGTTTTAAAAACATATGACGTAAGTATATTTTGGGAGTAGTATTGAGTACCGATATGGGGATGTGAGTTCATAATAACTCAAGTCTCTATAAACCATGTAGCCATCATGGGTAGTAAAAGATCATACTTTTTAGATGATTCCTTATTTGTTTTATAGCATAGACAAGTGGATCCACTTAGTTAAGGCGTTCTATATGACGGCAAAGTATAGGACAGTACTGGCAGCATGGGCAAGACGTTGTATCATCACTTAGGCTTATAGTGGTGGTTGTCGGTTAGAGAATCTCCCACAGTACTATATTACTTTTATGTAATTGAGTTGTTATTGTATTTCTTTAAACACATTGACTTGTCATTAACTATTTTAAATGCTTTGTATAAACTGCACTTTTATTGTTATTTTTAGTTTGCATTGAGTTGAGTTAGTCATGAGTTGAGTAAACCCAAGGTAAGTGTTCATATCAAGCTTATGTTATGTTTAGCATTCCACTCGTATACTCGTACGTTCAATGTACTGATGCCAGTTGGCTTGCATCTTCTTATGATGCAGACACAGGTAACCAGGATCATCATCCAATGCCTAGTTGAACCAGTTGAGCACTCAGAGTCTCTTGGTGAGCCTCCTTGCTTTATGGAGGACTCCTTTTATCATTTTCTTTAGTATTTTAGTTATTAGGATGATCGGGGGTCTTGTTCCAACATCCCTCCTTGTTTTAGAGGCTTCATAGACAGTTAGTAGTTAAGTTTTCTTTACATTATTATTTCATATGTTAAGACTTGAGTTGTCATTTTGGCTAAGTAGAATGTTTGACCTTTAACATTCTAAGTTATTTTATTAAACAATTGAGTAGAAATGCATTGGATCATTGTAATAATGCTTAGAGTCTTCCGCTGAGTAAGTAAGCCAGGTCAAGGGTTCGCTTGGGGCAACAATGGTTCTCGAGTGCCATCCACATCAGGAGTGTAGGCTCAGGGCGTGACAAACTTATTATTAGAGCATAGAGTTCAAGATTCCTAGGGAGTCTATGAAGTCGTGTTTGTAGAGTCCTAGTTATCGATGTGAAGCGCGTCACATCTATAATTAGAAGGTCGCAACACTTAGCAAATTATGTCACTTCTTTAACACTCATTTCATGCGTTAGAGTTTGATCTTTAAGAAGTTTCTTCTAATTCATGTTTTTCCATGTGTTTCAGTTAATCATGTCTCCACGAAGAGCTATCAGAGGTCGTCATACTAGGCGTAATGTTGAGGAGCAAGGGATACCCTATGGACCTGAAATGCAGGCCCAATGAGAAATTACCAATGCTGAGTTCAGGGAAGCGATAAGAATGTTGAGTCAAGTTGTGACCAACCAAGCTGGACAGAGAGAGAACCGACAGGAAGGGAATGATACTTCGAGGATTCGTGAGTTCTTGAGGATGAATCCTCCAAGTTTCACTAGTTCAAGAACTATTAAGGACCCAAAGAAATTTATCGAGGAGCTGCAAAAGGTGTTTGAGGTTATCCACGTTGTCAATAATGAGCGAGTTGAAGTAGCTTCATATGAACTGAATAATGTTGCTAGGACTTGGTTTGACCAGTAGAAGAAAGGGGTAGAGCTGAAGCAGCACCACCTGCGAGTTGGGCTAGTTTTGAGGAGTCCTTCTTGGGGTGTTTCTTTCCTCGAGAATTGAAAGAGACTAAGGTACGAGATTTCCTCACACTTAAGCAGGTTTATTTGAGCGGTCATGAGTATGGGTTAAAGTTCACCAAACTATCCCGTTATGCTCTATAGATGGTTGCGGATATGAGGGGTAAAATGAGTTTTTTTGTTGCATGGTTGTCTCGTCTATCGAGTAAGGAAGGTAAGGCTGCAACTAATAGGGGACATGTATATATAGAGATTGATGGTCTATGTACAACACGTTCAGGAAGAGAAGTTGAGGGATAGGGAAGATTTTAGAAACAAGAAAGCAAAGACAGGAAATGAGTTCGGGCAACAAAGAAGTAATGTGAACCGTTCGTCCTTTCAGCAAAAGCAAAAGGGACCTGCTCCATCATCTCCTAGTGCACCTGCACCTAGAATCAAAGGTGAGTAAATTAGTCAGAATTCACAATACTTCAGAACTAAACCTGCGCACAAGGAGGTAATTGGGCTCCTATATGTGCTAAGTGTGGTAGGACCCACCTAGGTAAATGTCGTGATGGCTCCACATGTTGTTTCAAGTGTGGACAAGAGGGTCACTTCATGAAAAAGAGCCCTAAGAACAGGCAAGGTTGTCCCGCCTTGAGCAACCCCAAGACGCAAACACGGGACCAAGGATCACAAGTGACCCCAAGCTAACCCTGAAGGCATAATCATGGGCATAATAAAGATAAACTGAGAAACATAACTGATGCGGAAGATAATAATAAGTAAATCTGAAATGACGGAAAATACCCACATACTAGAACTGAATATCAAATATGAGAGTTTAATACAAAAGAAACATTAAACTGAAATACTAAGCTGAATTTAACTATGTCTGAAAATAGCCTCTAACTGACTAGAAGTACTGAGACATGCCCCAACTAAGTCTAGCAAAACTGAAACTAAATGACTGAAATACTGAAAAGATAACATGACTATTGTCTTCGAAGAATGAAGACTCACCACTGATGCTGCTGAACTGTAGATTGGGGACCGATCTAAGTGGGATCTGGATAATGAGAACCTACATCAAGAGGAGATGTAGCGCGGAGTGCATGCATGATAGAGTCAAGCTAAAATAAATATATAACAGATCAAGCAATAAAGAAAGAGTATAATCTGAACATGATGTAGATACTGAACACTTATCTAACTGAACGCAATGACCAAATCATAACATGCTGAGACCGACTACTGACTATACTGAAATGTGTTCAATGCAATGGAGTTTGACTGAACTGTGGGAGCTTCTAATAACCGATAATAAAACCACAACAGCTAAACGTGGAGTCCGATGTATACACCTCATCGAGAGGACCCAATAAACTCAGCCAAAGGTGTAGAGGCATGGTGGTGTGAACACTAAAATGATACCATCAGAGGGGACTTACAACTTACGTGGCTCGTAGTTCTGTGACTATATGGGTGACTGACGCTAGTCCAACTCGATATTATACTACTCCTAATAGATTGCATGATTAACACTTTATGATTGAATTACAGAAATATACTGGATAGCTCAAAGCTGACATGCAAATTGAGAATGCACATTTATATATTGATAATGCCACATTCAAACTGAGGCATGTATATCTGAATTACTAAAATATCTCACCTATCATGTGTATTTCAAGAACTAAAAATCTACCAAGCTAGGGTTCTAAAATTCATGCAAGAAAAAAAGTAATAACATGATAATCAGATTTGGAACATATAAATAACTAATTCATGATAATCTGCTGATGTTCTAGAAACACTAGGTCTAGTTAATAATGGGGAATCAAAAATCTAACTGAAATCTAGGGACCTAATGGGAGAAAGGAACCCACTAGTGTAATCCCACATACCCGGTGACAAATTCCACGAAGAAATCTTTTGATTTCGGGATGGAACTGATGGAATCTTTCTACGTTCTTGATCTAGGGTTCTTGACCACTTTTCTCCTTTTATGCTATAATTCTTTCTAAGTTTGATTAATGATTTGACTTAGGTAAGTTCTAGTTATGCTTCTAGGCTTAAACTGACTAAAGCTTCATAATTTAGGGTCTAAACGACATAGTTTAGGGGTTAAACGAATAAGGAAAAGACCAAAAGACACCCGACTTAATTGTTGTCAGAGTGACTGACGGACGGGACTGACGGACCGTCAACCGATTGATGGTCCATGCTGGTCATCCGTCGATCAGTACTGGAGACTAAAATTTAGGGGTGTGACTTACGGCCCTGGACCACAGACCGTGGTCTGACCTACGATCAATAGGTTCTGCCGTGGGTCTACCCTTAGCTAATGATTTGGGCTGAGTTCTGGGGGAGGTTTCAGGTGTGAACCACAAACCGCCAGCACGGGCCATAGGTCACCTTACGGTCTGTGGTTGTCGACCGTGAGTCGTACCTGCAACTTTTGGAAATCTGTTTTAATGTCAGTTTTTGGATACGGGGTGTTACATTATCTCCCCCCTTGAAAACATTCGTCCTCATATGAAGACTAAGTAGCTGAAATGAAGGGAGAGGGCTGCAATCCCTACCACTAAAATACTAAAACTGATTTATAACAGAACTAAGTTCTGAGAACATGCAAATAAGCAGAAAATGCAAGTACAAACTGAGGGAACATGATATTAAGATTGAATATGCGCATGAGTAATTGAAAAATTGAAGAGGAACTAATACCTCAAACTGGATTGGAATTGGAAGGAAAGAGATGAGGATACTTAGACTTCGTGGCTGCTTCTGCTTCCCAAATAGCCCCCTCTACGGATTGACTCCTCCACAAAACCTTGACTGAAGCGACTTCTTTGTTTCTCAATCTTCTAACCTTCAAGGATCTCAACGGTAAATCCTCATACAAACGACTATCTTTCACATCCACACTTTCTAATGGCACCAAGGATACTGGATAACCCACACACTTCTTCAATAGTGAAATGTGAAAGACTGGATGCACTGCTACTAATTCTGCTGGCATCTCTAATTTCATACGCCACTTTACCAATCCTTTTCAGAATCTTGTAAGGGTCTACTTATCTAGGATTAAGCTTCCCTTTCTTGCAAAACCTCATCACCCATTTCATAGGTGACACTTTCAACAAAACCCAATTACCAACTTGGAACTCTAGTTCCCTTCTCCTTACATCTATATAAGACTTCTGGCGACTCTAGGCTATCTTAAGTCCATCTCTAATGAGTTGCACTTTCTCCATTACATAATGGACTGATTTTGGCCCTATCAAGGCTACTTCACCTATTTCAAACCAACCAACATGAGATCTACATGTACGCCCATACAATGCCACATAAGGGGCCATCTAAATACTGGAATGGTAGCTATTATTGTAGGCGAACTCAATAAGAGGAAGGTGATCATCCCAACTACCCTTGAAGTCAATCACACAAGCTATCAACATGTCCTCTAAGGTCTGAATGGTAGGCTCTGCCTTACCAGCTGTTTGTGGATGAAATGTTGTGCTAAGATTAACGTTAGTAACAAGACCTTTCTAAAATGACTTCCAGAAATGAGAGGTAAACTGAGGACCTCTATCTGAGATAATAGATAGAAGAACCCCATGCAACCTGAATATCTCATTATTGTATATCTTGGCATAGTCCTCTGCCAAATCTGTAGTCTTGACCGCCAAAAATGAAGATGACTTAATGACTCTATCAACTATCATTCGAATGGAGGTATGTTGTGTGCGAGTACGAGGTAAACTTGTGATGAAATCCATGTTGATCACTTCCCACTTCCAAGTAGGAATGTCGATCTCTTGAATCATACCCCCCGATTTCTGATGTTCTACCTTCACTTGCTGATAATTAGGGCACGTAGCCATAAAATCTGCTATATCCCTCTTGATTCTATTACACCAAAAGACTTCTCGCAGATCACGATACATCCTAGTGGCACCTATATGAATAGAATACTTGGAGTTATGGGATTCTACAAGAATCTACTGTCTCAACTCGCCCACATTAGGAACACATATCTGGCCCAGGTAACGAAGCACACCATCTTCCCCTTAGGAGAATACCTCAACCCTCTATTGATGGACTACATTCTTGAGTTCGAGCAATATCGGATCACTATCTTGCTTTTCCTTAACCTCCACTACCGTTGAAGATCCTGATCCATTTTGAATTGTCACACCACTATATGATATGCTTATAAAATGAACTCCTAAATGAGCAAGCCTGTGAACATCCTTTTCTAGCTCTATTCTTTCTTCCTCAACATGTGTTACACTACCCATAGACAGTATGTTAAGGGCATCTGCTAGTACATTTTCCTTACCAGGATGGTAATGCACACTCATGTCATAATCCTTCAGGAAGTCAAGGTATCTTCTCTAGCGAAGATTCAACTCTTTCTGGGTGAACACATACTGAAGGCTCTTATGGTCAGTGAACACATCTACGTGAACACTATACAAGTAGTGTCTCCAAATCTTGAGTGCAAACACCACTGCTGCAAGATCGAGGTCACGAGTCGGATAATTTTTCTCATGCATCTTAAGTTATTTGGAAGCATAAGCTATAACCTTACCTCACTGCATCAACACACAGCCTAGGCCAACTCAGGATGCATCACATAACTGTCCAAACCCTCTGGTAAACTCAAAATAGGAGTTGTAGTCAACCTAGTCTTCAGTTCTGTGAAGCTTTTCTCCCAATCGTCTGACCAGTGAAACTTGACTTTCTTCTAAGTTAACATAGTCAATGGAGAGGTTGTGGATGAAAATCCTTCTACGAACCTTCTGTAATAACCCGCTAGACCCAAGAAACTTCTAATATCTGTAGGAGAGGTAGGCTTGGGCCATTGTTTCACTGCTTCTATTTTCTGGGAATCCACTCAGGTCCCTTCGTTGGATACTATTTGCCAAAGGAACGCAACTGATAGTAACCAAAACTCGCAATTATTAAATTTTGTGAATAACTGACGATCTTTGTGAGTTTATAGGACAACGCTCAAATGACTAGCATGTTCTTCCTCATCCCTATAGTAAATGAGGATATCATCAACAAAGATGATAATGAACAAGACCAAGTACTGCTTCCACATTCTGTTCATTAAATCCATGAAAGCTACAGGACCATTGGTTAGTCCAAATGACATTACTACAAACTCGTAATGACCATACCAAATTCTGAAGGCCTTATTTAGAATGTCACTATCTCTTACTTTGAGCTGATGATAACTCGATCCGAGGTCTATCTTTGAGAAATTACTAGCACCCTGAAGTTGGTCAAACAAGTCATCAATCCTGGGGATGTAATACTTAATCTTGATTGTGACCTTGTTCAACTGCCTATAGTCGATGCACATTCTAAGAGAACCATCTTTCTTCTTCACGAACAAAACTAGTGCACCATATGGCAAAATACTTGGTCTGATAAAGCCCTTATCTAGAAGGTCTTTAACTGCTCTTTCAATTACTTAAGCTCACCTGGAGTTATTTTGTAAATAGGAATAGAAATGGGTTGGGTATCCGGAAGTAGATCAATTCCAATGTCAATTTCCCTTTCAGGAGGAACTTCGAGAAGATCTTTTGGAAACTCATTACCACTGGAACTGACTCAAGGATTAGGGTTTTGGAGCTTGAATCCTTAACCCAAACTAGATGATAGATATAACCCTTAGAAATCATTTTTATAGTCTTCAAGTAAGAAATGAATCGACCCATAGGCGCTAAGCTACTACCCTTCCATTCTAAGATTGGTTCATTTGGAAACTGAAAACAAACAATCCTAGTTCTACAATCGACTGAGGCATAATAGGTATGTAACCATTCCATGCCTAGAATGACATCGAAGTCTACCATTTCTAACTATACAAGATCTGCTGAGGGGACTTTGTGAGAGACTGTGACAGGGCAATATATGTATACCCGTTTAGCTATAACTTGGTCATGGACTAAAGTAGAGACTAAGAAAGGTTCTTAGAGAGTTTTTGCACTAACATCAAACTTAACTGCTATAAATGGAGTAACAAATGAAAGAGTAGCCCTTGGATCTAACAAAGCATAAACATCGAGATTAAAGACTCATAACGTACCAATGATTACATCACGAGAGTCTACCTGATTGTGGTGAGCCCGAAGAGCATATAACCTATTTTGGTGTTGTTGCCACCTTACCAGATGAGTTACCCTGCTTAGTCGGGCGACTTGCTGGTGCCGCTGAAGTTGTGGACTGAGCACTACCATTTCATTCTTTACCATATTTAGAAGGATAATCCCTCAACCTGTGACCAGACTGACCACACACAAAGCATCTTTCCTTTCCTACAAGGCACTCGCCCAAATGACCCTTACCACACATAGGGCAAGTTAGATAGGTTTTGGTTCCTGAAACACTTCTGGGAGACTTAGAGCCTGATGCCCTACCTTTCTGATCTTGTCTGAACTTGGTGATTGAGACACTAAAAGATGAAGGTGATGGAGCAAAAAAATTCTGCTAACCCTGTGAGCGATTTCCACTACCCGATTTCTTCTGACAATAGTCATAGTTCCCATTTCTAGCCTTCTTGTTCTCCTTAGTCTGTTCCCTAAACTTGTCACCCTCAACTTGCTGAGCATGAGTCATGAGCCTGGAGATGATCATATTTTCCAGCAACATAGCATTTCTACACTCTGTCTCCACCAAGTCTGACACTCCTTATAGAAACTTATTCATCTGACCCCTGGAATCAGCAACCATGTGAGGAACATACCTGGAAAGGTGGGTAAACTTGAGAACATACTTTTGTACTTTCATGCTACCTTGCCTTAACTTCATAAATTACTAAGCTTTCACCCCCCTTAGCTCTCTTGGGAAAAAATTGTCCAGGAAGGTCTCACTGAAGCAACCCCAAGTGATAGGAGCTGCATTTGTACCCCTGTTCTGTTTCCACTGAGTATACAAGATATGAGCCACATCCTTAAGTTGGTAAGCTGCTAACTAAACCCGATCATTCCCAGCTACCTGCATCACTTCAAACATCTTCCTATTCTCATCAATGATGTTTTGGGGATCCTCACCAATTTGTGATCCTAAGTACTCTAGCGGATTCATCCTAACAAAATCCCGCACTCTAGCTGCAGTTGACCAAAAATTTGCGTTCTTCGAAACTGGAACCCACTAATTATTCTAGTTGGCAACACTTTGATCCAACATCTGAATGGTGTTTGGGAACTTTGCATTCGAAACTTCTTGTTATGGGACTGGAGGAGCTACGTTTGCGTTCCTGGCGTTAGCTCTACGAGAAGGCATGATTTTAAACTTAGAATGTCGAGTTAGAACAAAATTAGATAATACCTTACGCAAGATAAGAGTAACAAGAAAATGAAGATTTTTCCTAAGAAAACTGTATACACTCCCTCTCATTTGATGTGGTGTGCACTACACACCCATAAAAGGACTCTACCTAGTTACGCCTTTCAGACATCCTAAGACACTTAAACCTAGCACTCTGATACCAAGTTTGTCACACCCCGAGCTACCCCCGAGATGCAAACACGAGACCTAGGATCACAAGTGACCCCAAGCTAACCCTGCTGGACTAATCATGAGCATTCTAAAGATAAACTGAAAAATAAAACTAATGTGAAAGCTAATAATAAGTAACTCTAAAATAATGGGGAATACCCACCTGCTAAAACTGAATATCAAATCTGAGAGTATAATATGAAAGAAACATCAAACTCAAATACTAAGCTGAATCTAACTATGTCTGAAAATAGCCTCTAACTAACTAGAAGTGTTGGGATATGCCCCAGCTAGGTCTAGCAAAGGTGAAACTAAAAGACTAAATTACTGAAAAGATAATATTACTATTGTTCTTGAAGAATGATGGCTCACCACTTATGCTGCTGAACTGGAGATCGAGGACCCATCTGGATGTTGAGAACCTTAGCCTGTATCACGAAGAGATGTAGAGTAGAGTATGCGTCAGTACTTGAAAGGTACTGACCATGCAGGACAGAGTAAAGTTGAAATCAACGTATAACTGAACAAGCAATAAAGTAAGAGTATAATCTGGATATGATGTAGATACCGAACACTGAGGTAACTGAATGCAATAACCAAATGATAACATGCTGAGACTAAATACTAACTATACTCAAATATGGTCAGTGCATTGGAGTCTGACTGAACTATGGGAGCTACTAATAACCGATAATAAAACTACATAAGCTAAATGTGGAGTCCGATGTATACTCCCCATCGAGAGGTACCAATACACCCGACTAAAATGACGCCCACGGAGGGGACTTACAACCTACGTGGCTCGTAGTTCTGGGACTATATGGGTGACTGACCCTAGTCCAACTCAGTAAAATGCTAGTCCCAATAGATTACATGATTAACACATTATGGTTGAATTACTGAAATATACTGGATAGCTTAAAATTGACATGCAAAATAAGAAGGCACATTTACATACTGATAATGACACATTCAAACTGAGGCATGTATATTTGAAATACTGAAATATCTAACCTAGCAGGTGTAATTCAAGAACTAAATAACTACCAAGCTAGTGTTCTAAAATTTATGCAAGAAACAAAGTAATAACATGATAATCTAATTTGGAACACATAAATAACTAATTCATGATAATATGTTGAAGTTCTAGAAACCCTAGGTCTAGTTAATAATAAGGAATCAAGAATCTGACTGAAATCTAGGGATCTAATGGGCGAAAGGAGACTACTAGTGAAATCCCACATACCTGGTGACGAATTCCATAGAGAAATCTTTCAATTTCGTGCTGGAACAGATCGAATCTTGCTACGTTCTTGAACTAGGGTTCTTGACCCCTTTTCTCTTCTTATGATCTAATTTTTTCTAAATTTGATTAGTGGTTTGACTTAGGTAAGTTCTAGTTATGTTTCTAGGCTTAAACTGACTAAAACCTCATAATTTAGGGTCTAAATGATGTTGTTTAGGGGTAAAATGTATAAGTAAAAGACTAAAAGACCCCTGACTTAGTTGTTGTCGAAGTGTCTGACGGACAACTACTGGACCGTTGATCGACTGACAGTCTGTGCTGGTCATCCATCAATCTGTATTGGAGGCTGAAATTTTGGGGTGTGACCTATGGCCCTGGACCACGGACCATAGGTCCTGGCGTGGATCTACCCTTAGCCAAATTTTTAGGATGAATACTGGGGGAGGTTTCATGTATGAACCACGGACCACTAGCACAGGCTGTGGGTCACCCTACGGTCCATGGGTGGTGACAGTGAGTTGGACCTGCAAATTTTGGGAATCTGTTTTGAGGTCCATTTCAGAAACGGGGTGTTACGAAGGTAAAGGAAATCAGGGCAATAGAGCCCAATCTTCATCAGCTGCTCCACCAGACAGGGTTGCACCTAGAGGAGCTACTTACGGTACTGGTGGAGGGGCAAACCTCCTTTATGTGATCACTAGTCGCCAAGATCAAGAGAATTCACCAGATGTTATCACGGGTTGCTCAAAGTCTTTTCTGTTGATGTTTATGATTCGCTAGACCCATGAGGTTTATGCTTTGTTAGACCTAGGAGCAAGTTTAGCTTTTTTGACTACTTATGTTGCAAATAAATTTGATTTTCTTCGTAACACACTTTGTGAACCCTTTCTGTGTTTTTACACCTGTTGGGGAGTCTATTCTAGCTGAGTGAGTATATCGTGATTGTGTTATTTCCATCAATCAAAATAGAACCATGTCAAATTTAACTGAGTTAGACATGGTAGATTTTGATGTCATTCTAGGTATGAACTGGTTTCATGCCTGTTATTCCTCCATTGATTGTACAATTCGAGTCGTTAGGTTCTAAAATCCTAATGAGCCAGTTATAGAGTGGAGTAGTAGTTTAGCAGTGCCTAAGGATCATTTCATTTCGTACCTTAAGGCGAGAAAGTTAGTTTCCAAGGGGTGTGTCTATCACTTAGTATGAGTTAATGACTCTAGTGTTGAGATACCTCATATTCAATGAGTTGCATTAGTAAAAGAATTTCAAGAAGTCTTTCCTAATGATCTTCTCGGAGTCCCTCCTAAGAGAGAAATAGACTTCAGTATAGACATTCATCCAGACACTCGTCCTATATTTATTCCGCCATATATAATGGCTCCAGCTGAGTTGAAACTGCTTAAATAACAGTGGAAGGATCTCTTTGATAAGGGCTTTATTCAACCAAGTGTCTCACATTGGGGCGCTCTGGTTTTATTTGTGAGAAAGAAAGATGGTTCCCTTAGGATGGGTATAGAGTACCGTCAGTTCAACAAGGTTACCATCAAGAATAAGTATCCTCTTCCGACAATTGATGATCTCTTCGATCAAATTCAGGTGCTACTTGTTTCTCTAAGATAGACCTCAAATCATGCCACCATCAGTTGAGGGTAAGGGAATTTGACATTCCAAAGACAGCATTCAGGACACATTATGGTCATTATGAGTTCCTAGTTATGTAATTTGGTTTGATTAATGCACCTACAACATTCATGGACCTTATAAATAGAGTATTCAAGCCTTATTTAGATATGTTAGTTATCGTGTTCACTGATGACATACTAATCTATTCGAGGAATATGGACGATCATGCTAGCTATCTCAGAATAGTTCTCTAGACTTTAAAGGATAGAGAGTTATATGCCAAGTTCTCTAAGTGTGAGTTTTGTCTTGAGTTTGTGTCATTCTTAGGCCACACTATGTTTGGAGAGGGAATTAAAGTTGATACTTAGAAATGAGAGGCAGTGCTAGACCCACATCTCCAACTGATATTAGGAGTTTCTTGGGTTTTGTTGGATATTATAGAAGGTTCGTAGAGGGGTTCTCGCCTATTTCGTCTCCTTTGACCAAGTTGACTTAAAAAACAGTAAAGTTTCAATGGTCTGAAGCTTGTGAGAAAAGCTTTCAGGAATTGAAAAACTGGTTGACTACTGCCCTAGTATTGACCTTACCAGAAAGTACGCAAGTCTTTGTTGTGTATTGTGATGCGTATAGAGTTGGTTTGGGTTGTGTATTAATGCATAATGACAAAGTTATAGCTTAAGCCTCCAGAAATTTGACAGTTCATGAGAAGAACTACCCAATCCATGAACTAGAGTTGGCGGCCATAGTATTTGCTTCAAAAATATGGCGCCATTATCTTTATGGTGTGCATGTGGATGTGTTCACGGGCACAAGAGTCTTCAGTATTTGTTTACTTAGAAAGAGAATAATCTCAGACAAATGAGGTGGTTAAAATTGCTCAAGGATTATGACATGAGTATTCTTTATCACCCAGGTAAGGATAATGTAGTTACTGAAGCTTTTAGCAGGTTCTCTATGGGTAGTACAACCCATGTTGAGGAAGAAAAGAGAAAGTTAGTGAAAGATGTGCATAGACTTGCATAATTGGGAGTTCGACTAATGGATTCAACAGAAGTAGGAGTAGTGGTGATGAATGTGGCTGAATCATCATTAGTGTCTGAAGTAAAGGAGAAGCAAGACCAAGATCCTATTTTGGTTGAATTAATGATAAATGTTCATAAGCAAAAACTAATGGCTATTGAATAAGGGGGAGATGGTGTGTTGAGGTATCAAGGTAGATTATGTGTACCAAAGGTGGATGAACTCCAAGAGAGGATCATGGAGAAAGCTTATAGCTCTAGATATTCCATTCATCCGGCATCAACAAAAATGCATCGTGATTTGAGGGAAGTTTATTGGTAGAGTAGTATGAAGAAGGGCATTGCAGAGTTTGTTGCTAAGTGTCCGAATTGCCAACAAGTTAAAGTAGAGCACCAAAGGCCCGGTGGTTTGGCTCAAAATATAGAACTTCCGGAATGGAAATGGGAGATGATCAATATGGACTTCATCACAGGTTTACCAAGGTCTCGCAGGTAGCATGATTCTATTTGGGTGATTGTTGATAGAATGACAAAATCTCCCCACTTTTTGCCGGTAAAGAGTACACATTCGGCAGCAGATTATGCTAAGTTGTATATTCAAGAGGTAGTTAGACTCCATGGGTTGCCAGTTTCGATTATTTTAGATAGAGGTGTACAATTTACAACACAGTTCTGGAAATCTTTTCAGAAAGGCTTGGGTTCAAAGGTGAACTTAAGTACGTTTTTTCATCCTCGGACAAATGGTCAAGTAAAGCGAACTATTCAAACTTTAGAGGATATGTTGAGGGCCTATGTGATTGACTTCAAGGGTAATTGAGATTATCACCTACCTCTCACTAAGTTTGCTTACAATAATAGTTACCACTCTAGCATCCAAATGGCTCCTTATGAAGCTTATTATGGGAGAAGATGCAGATCTCCTATTTGATAGTTTGAAGTCGGTGAAGCAGGGTTGATAGGACCAAACTTAGTGCATCAAGCCATGGAGAAAATGAAAGTGATTCAAGAGAGGATTAAAACGGCACATAGTCGTCAAAAATCTTACACTGATGTTAGGAGAAGGGAGCTAGAGTTTGAAGTAGATGATTGGGTATATTTGAAAGTTTCACCCATAGAAGGTGTTATGAGGTTTGGTAATAAGGGGAAGCTTAGTCCCCGGTATATTAGCCCTTACAGAATATTCAAAAGGGTTGGTAATGTAGCTTATTAGTTAGAGTTAACCCAAGAGTTAGCAGTGATTCATCCGGTATGTCATATTTCCATGTTGAAGAAGTGCATGGGAGATCCTTCACTTATCATACCAACTGAAGATATTGGTATCAAGGATAGCTTATCTTATTAGGAGATTCCGGTTAAGATTCTAGATCGTCAAGTTTGCAAGTTGAGGACTCAGGATGTAGCATCAATCAAAGTTCTTTGGAAGAACCAGTTCATTGATGAAGCTACTTGGGAAGTTGAAGAAGAGGTATCCACGTCTCTTGAGACCGGAGAAATTCCAGACCAAGGTACTAATTCTCTTCTTAGTAATTTTAAATTTATAAGTGGCATGTTGTATTCGTATTTCTTGTTAGGTGTTTGAGTTGAATGTTAGATGTTACACCCTTAGCCTAGTAAGAGTAATCTCATTCGAGGATGAATGTTCCCAAGGGGGAGATATTGTAACACCCCGCAACTAGAATGAGCTTGAATTAGAAACATTCATTTTTGGAAAGAATGAAAAATCTAGAAAAACATGGCAAAATTAAGTTAAGTATGAGTTTGGTCAACTTCAAACGACCATAACTCCTAGCTCAAGATGAGATAGGTGTGCTTCAAGATACCATACAAGATATCTTTGACTCATCTTTCTAACGCCGCTGAGTTTGCTTAATTCTGAGTTTGTGTAAGTGAGATATGCCCATTTGAAGTTGGGATGTTTGGATAAGGAAAGTCTAATTCGGATTTTTGAAGGGTAGTTTGGTCTTTCACATACACAATGACTTAATTTCTTTTTTTGGTAATTAGTTGGGGTCTAAACTGAAGTTGGTCAGTTTACGCTTTTGAGATTTGAGTTAGGGTTTTGAGAGAAGAGAAATGAAGAGGAGAAAGGAGAAGAGAAGACAAGGAATCGTCAATTCTTGAAGATAAGGTCGTGAAATTCGTCAAGGGAAGATCCCTACAAAGTATGTGATACTCTCATAGCATTGGGTTCGTCTGCCCATGCGCGAAACTTGTTTATTTCAGCATTAATTCATCCTGAAAAGGTTGAAGTTTGATGTTCTTGATGTATGTTCTTGAAATTAGTTTTAGTTCTTGAGAGTTGATGGGACTATTGAGTTGTTGCTGGTATCGGGTCGATTTTTAGAGTCACATTTGATTATAGTCTTATGTTCATGTATTGTGTATCTGAAACTAAAGAGGGACTGAGAAAAAGAATTAAATAGAGGCAATTTGGGGTTAGAAAAAGAAGAAGGAAAAAGTTGGGAAAATCTGATGCCCCAGTCCGCGTCACGGACCTGCCCCACAGTTTCACAGATTTTTTTTTTGCGTCGCAGAGCAGATACAGACCGTTCTTCCTCAAATTTTATTTTGCGACCAAATAATTAAATGCATCTCCGCGTCGCGGACTTGCTTCCAGATAGTGATTTCTTGATCTTTTCTCATGTTTAACTATCTATAACACTCCTAAACATTATGAGATCCTTCCTATCACAAATCACAATCTTTGAATCCATAAATTCAAAGTCAAGGAAAGTTACGAGAAAAGTCAATAAGTTAAGAGTTAAGCCAGGAGAAGTTCATAAAGTATTTCAAAAGTCTTTCACAAACATTTAAACTTTGTTTTAAGACTTAAGCTTTGAGCTGAGGAAAGAGTAAGAGTAAACTTCATTTTTTCGAAGATAATACGGGAACTAAGTATTCCCAAAAGTTAAAAATGTTTTCACATTTGAGCAAGAAGGGAAGCACTGATTTGCAAGAGAGGTTTCAATCTAAGTTTTGAGTAATTATCTCAAACCAAAGAAAGAAGTTTGATTTTAAAAACATATGAGAAAAGTGTATTTTGGGAGTAGTATTGAGCACCGATATGGGGATGTGAGTTCATAATAACTCAAGTCTCCATAAACCATGTAGTCATCATGGGTATTAAAGGATCATACTTTTTAGATGATTTCTTAAGTGCTTTTTAGCATAGACTAGTGGATCAACTTAGTTAAGGCGTACTATATGACGGAAAAGTCTAGGACAATTCTGGCAGTATGGGCACGACGGTGTATTATCACTTAGGCTCATAGTGGTGGTTGTCGGTTAGAGAATCTCCCACAGTACTATATTACTTTTATGTAATTGAGTTGTTATTGTATTTCTTTAAATACATTGAGTTGTCATTTACTATTTTACATGCTTTGTATAAACTGTACATTTATTGTTGTTTTTACTTTGCATTGAATTGAGTTACTCATGAGTTGAGTAAAGTCAAGGTAAGTGTTCCTTTCAGATTCCTTTCAGGCTTATGGTATTTTTAGCATTCCACTCGTATACTCATACATTTAATGTATTTATGCGAGTTGGCATGCATCTTCTTATGATGTAGACACTGGTATCGAGGATCAGCATCCAACACCTCTTTGATCCAGTTGAGCACTCAGAGTCTATTAGTGAGCCTCCTTGCTTTCTGGATGGCTCATTTTATCATTTGCTTCAGTACTTTAGTTATTAGGATGATCGGGGGTCTTTTACTGACAACCCTCCTTGTTTTAGAGTTTTGATAGACAATTAGTAGTTCAGTTGTCCTTTCATTATTATTTCATATGTTAAGACTTGAGTTGCCATTTTGACCAAGTTGAATGTTTAACCTTTAAACATTCTAAGTTATTTTATTAAAAAGTTGAGTAGAAGTGCATTTGATCATTCTAATAATGCTTAGAGTATTTCTCTGAGTAAGTAAGTCAGGCCAAGGGTTCGCTTGGGGCCAGAAATGGTTCTCCAATGCCAGCCGCATCCAGGGTGTAGGGTCGGGGTGTGACAATGTCGTAAAGAATATCATGTGACATTAATTCCTCATTGATTAAACTTTACTAACACAAATGGATATTTAATCAAAAATAAAAATCTAATGGGTTTTACATTGCTCTTGTTCTTATCTCATGCCTAGACTTTTGTCTTATTACAATAGGCTCAAATCACGAGCAGTTTTGGATTGACAATTCTGATTACATGTCATTCTCGTATGATTTTATTAAGAATTTATAATTTTCCTAGGTAGTTTAATACCTTTTCACGATGAAGAAGTGGGATCATCATGAACAGTCCCGGAAGAATCTTTAAGATTTTCAACCTTCACTTTATGATTTATTCTTATTTTTTCATTTTAGTACACTTCTAAATAATACCAACCTTCTATTATCACGCCATAACATTGTCATTTTCTCTTCTCACAATAGACTCAAATCATGATCCTTTTTGGATTGTTAAGGTTGGATTATATGTGATTCTCACACATTTTTTAAAGATTATTATTATGTACCTAGGCCTTTTAATACTTTCACACGAAGAAGACACATGATCATCATGAGCAATCCCAATAGATTTTGTTTAGTTTTTAATCTTTAAATGATTATTTATTCTTATTTTTGTTATTTTAGTACAAATCTAAATAATACTAACCATATATTATTATGTCGTAACATACAACATATGACGTTAATTCATCATTGATGAAACTTTAGTCATGCAATGGGACATATAATTCAAATTTAATGGAATTACTTTTCTCTTTTCCTTCTCTCATGCTTACACTCTTCTAACACTATTCTCAAATCATTAGATGGATTGGCTATGTAGGGTTATTTTTTATTCTAGCATGATTTTTTTGGGTGTACTATAATTTTCTTCAGGGTTTTAATGCCCTTGCTTGCAGAAGACACATGATCATCCTAAGAAAGCTCGATAGGTTTTTGTAATTATTAACCCTTAGTTCTGCGTATTCCGATTTTATAATTTTAGTACACATATAAATATTATTGATTGTCAATTATCATGTCATAACATACATCATTTCACAGTAAATTTTCATTCATGACACTTTAGTCATATAATTGGAAATGTAATTAAAATTAAAAATTTAATGGGTTTTACATTGCTCTTGTCTATCTCTCATGCCTAGACGTTTGTCTTATCATAATAGACTCAAATGATAAGTTGTGTTGGTAATTTTGGATAATATGTGATTCTCGTACAATTTTATTAGGTGTATTATAATTTTCTTAGGCCTTTCAATACCATCGCACAATGAAGACATGGATTTATTATGAGTAAGCTCGATAATTTCTTTTCAATTTTGAACCTTCAACTGATGCTTTATTGCTATTTCGTCTTTTTCATACACATTTAAATTATTATGACCGTCTATTATCATGTCATAACATGCATCATCTGACATTAATTCTTCATAGATGTCAGTTACGCAATTGGACATGTAATTGAAACTTAGATTTAATGGACTTTACATTGCTCTTGTACTCCTATTGTGCCTAAACTTTTGTCTTCTGACAATAGAGTCAAATGATAAGTTGGATTTATAATGTTTGATTATATGTGATTGTCGCATGATTTCGTTGGTGTATTATTGTAACGGCCCAATCCGCTAGTGCTATTGCTTATTTTGGGTTGTAACAAATGGGATCATACCCACTTTTGTCAGCATTATTGATGAGAGCCAGAGTTCAACTTAATTTAGGCAAATTTTGATAAGGTAGGGCAAACCTGAGTTTTGAGACTAGGCAAATCACATGCGGTGTGGCAAACCTCAGTGAGGACGCTGAGTCCATCTAAGGGGTGTATCTATACCTCAACTTTATATTATAAGTCTCATATCGGTAAAATAAAGGAGAGATGTTGGGTATGTAAGTAACTACGCCATACAAACAACTATCGTGTTTTAAAGCTGCATCTAGGCCCAGAGCAGAAAATATCACTAGCAAGCTGGGCTGTTAAAAAAGGTATCAAAGATACTCATTGTGTAAACCTTGTCGATGTGGGCAAAAATTCAACATAATTTAGGCATATCCTAGTAAGGCGGGGTAAACCTCAATGGTGACTCTAAGAAAATACCATATGGTGGGGCAAATCTCAACGAGAAAGTTGAGTCCATAGAGAGGGTGTATCTTATGAAAACACATAAGACAAGAAGTCCCACATAGGAAAAAAATGTGAAAGACGTCAAGTATATAACTAAGCAGGTCTTACCACCTACTGACGCATTTTAAAGATGTGATGGCCTAATACAAAAGCGGACAATGTCACTAGTAGGCTAAGATGTTACAATTACAAGTCTTAACATACATCATGTGACATTTTTCCCAAGATTTTTAATATCTTCGCTCAATAAAGACACATGATAACCATGAGCAAGCCCAGTAGTTTCTTTTAAATTTTCAACCTTCATGTGATGCTTTATTTTTATTTTGTCAATTTTAGTACACATCTAAACAATAGTGGTCGTCTATTATCATGTTGTACCATACATCATGTGACATTAATTATTCATTGATAATAATTTAGTCACCAATTGGACATGAAATTAAAACTAAATATCTAATGGATTTTACATTGCTTTTGTCTTTCTCTTGTGCCTAGACTTTTATCTTCATGATATATGCTCAAATCATGAGGTTAATTGGTAATATTGGATTATATGTGATTCTCCCATATTCTTTTTAATATTTAACCTCACCTGCTGCCTTATTCCTATTATATCTATTTAGTACACATCTAAATAATAATGATTGTCTATTATAATGTTTTAAAATACATCACCTATATTTAATTCCTCATTGATGAAACTTTAGTCACATAATTACACATGTAATTAAAATTTAAAATCTAATGGGATCTACATTACTCTTGTCCTTTTTTCGTGCCTAGACTTTTTTCCTCTCAAAATTGACTCAAATCCTTAGCTGAATTTGTAATGTTGGCTTATATGCGATTCTCGCACGATATTTTTTGGTGTATTGCTATTAGTCTAGCCCTTTCACAAGATCATCATGATCAATCCCAGTAGAATATTTTTAATTTTTAACTTTCACTTGATACTTTATTCCTATTTTTTCATTTTAGTGCACATCTAAATAATACTAACCATCTATTATCATGTGGTAACATACATCATGTGACATTAATTCCTCATTGGTCTCATTTGTCTAGTTTGTTTATATGTCCTTTGGGAGCTAAGTAGATGTTCCCTCCTTTTCTAAGTGATAGTCTGTAGGCACACTCTTTGTGTGTGTACTATATGTCTATGAATATAAATTTCTAAAACTACTCAAGTAATTAGGTGTTTTAATTATAACATTAAAAAAAAGAAAATAAATCTAAAAAGCTTAAATGAATAAAATGTATGGACATTGATCTTATTTAAGTAGGTCAATAAATTGAAAACTGCATCCTTGAAACCTATTAAACTTTATATTTAGTGTAAGATGTTTAACTAAATTTCTTGCACAAGTTAGATTAAAAGCACATCATATTATATTTCGTATTCAACATAGTAGAATAAACAAAAAAACAGGACCATAAGTTCAAAGCAGTAGCATCTGTTGTGATATGCCATACATCATTATTTACATTTAAGCCATTAAACAATATGCAACAACACTACAACTTATAGTTTTAACTTGTAATCAAAGAAACTTGCAATGAGTAAAATCAAAATTGAAGAAAAAATATGTTTGTTGGAGTATTGGCAATACCGTATTTGTTTCCATATTGATATTCCATGCCACTAATCATTTTACCTGCAACACTACAAGTGTCTTGACAATTTAACTTTTTTTCACACAGTCAATATATAAAAATTATACTTACACGAAAAAGAACTATACTATTAATAAGGTTATCTTTTAAATATATTACCCCAGGAATGAGTTTGTAGAATTAGCCTGCTTTATAATATATATATATATATATATATTTTTTATACGAAATAGGCGCACATATCAACCATTTGGACTGGAAGTGTGTGCATATACAATGAAACATTTTTTATATAAGATAGGAATCTCTTTCTTCTTGGGAAAACTGCAACTAAATGTACCACCCTGATCTTACACTCTGGATGTGGCCGACACACTTATGATGTGTTCACAGATCATAAGAGCCTCCAGTATGTGTTAACCAAGAAAGAGTTGAATCTTCGTTATAGGAGATGTCTTGAACTACTCAAAGACTATGACATGAATGTGTTTTACTATCTGGTAAGGCCAATGTAGTGATTGATGCTCTTAGAAGACTGTCTATGGGTAGGGTAGCACATGTTGAGGAAGAAACGAAAGAGTTAGAAAAAATATGTTCACTGGCTTGCTTGCTTAGGAGTTTGACTTGCGGTGTCACGCCCTGAGATACCCTCGAGATGCGAACACGAGACCTAGGTTCTCAAGTGACCCCAAGCTAACCTTGCTAGCATGACATGAACATGCTAAGGATAATAATAACTGATGGGGAAGCTAATCATAAAGTATATCTAAAATGATGGGGAATACCCATATACTAAAACAAAGTATACGAAATCTGAGAGTTTAATACAAAAGAAACATCAAACTCAAGTATTAAGCTGAATCTAACTATGTCTGAAAATAGCCTCTAACTGACTAAAAGTGATGGGACTGCCCCAATTATGTCTAGCAAAACTGAAACTAAAAGTCTAAAAAGCTGGAATGATAGCATGATTACTGTCCTCGAAGAATGAGGAATAACCACTGATGCTGCTGAACTGGAGATTGGGAACCGATATATACGTGTTCTGGATGCTAAGAACCTGGATCTACATCAATGAAAAGATTTTGCACAGTATGCGTCAGTACTTGGAAGGTAATGAGCATGCGTGATAGAGTAAAGCTGAAATAAACATATAAATGAACAAGCAATAAAACAAGAGTATAATCTAAACATGATATAGATACTGAAGCTAACTGAATGCAATGAAAAAATTTATAACATGTTGAGACTGAATACTTTTTGTACTGAAATGTGGTTAATGCAATCGAGTGTGACTGAACTGTGAGAGCTACTAATACCCGACAAAAAAACCAGATGAACTAAATGTGGAGTCTTATGTATACGCCCCATCGATATGACCCAATATATCCTGCCACATGTATAGAGGCATGACTAGCATGATCACTAAATAATGCCCACAGAGGGGACTTACAACCTACGTGGCTAGTAGTTCTGGGACTATATGGGTGACTAACCCTAGTCCAACTCAGTATTATACTACTACTAATAGATTAAATGATTAACAAATTATGACTAAATTTATGTAATTTACTAGATAGCTCAAAACTGACATGCAAACTGGGAATGCACATTAATATACTGATAATTACACATTCAAGACTGAGGCATGTATCTCTTAAGTACTAAACTATCTGACCTAGTATATGTAATTCAAGAAATAAAGAACTACATAGCTAGGGTTCTGAAATTCATGCAAGAAACCAAGTAATAACATGATAATCTGATTTGGAACATTTAAATACCTCATTCTTAATACTCTGCTAAAGTTCTAGAAACCCTAAGTCTAGTTAATAATAGGGAATCAAGAATCTGACTTAATTCTACGGATCTAATAGGTGAAAGGAACCCACTAGTGAAATCCCACATACCTGGTGACAAATTCCACAGAGAAATCTTTCTATTTCGGGGCTGGAACTTATGGAAATCTTCTTGCATCTTGAACTAGGGTTCTTGACTGCCTTTCTCCTTTCTCGCTCTAATTTCCTAACTTATGAAGAATTATTTGACTTAGGTAAGTTCTAGTTATGTTTCTAGACTAAAACTAACCAATACAACGTCATTTACGGTTAAAATGGTGTAGTTTAGGCGTCCAAGGAAGTACGAAAAGACCAAAAGACCCTTGACATAAACTGCAGGCGGAGCTGACCACGACCACTTTCACGGACCGTTAGACCAGTCGTGGTCATTGGACAGTGGCTACTGATCTGGGGTCTGTCTCACGAGCCTTACCACGGCCCGTATGAGGGACCACAGACCGTGAAGGTCCTCGTGGTCCTCACTTGGGCTAAGTTCTGTTGGCTTAGGATTTGAGGTCCATTTGCTAGGCTTCTACAGATCCTTCCACGAACCATGTGGAGGACCACAGACCGTGAAGGTCCCCGTGGTCCTCACTTAGGCGTGGGGATCTAAGGGGTACTCTAGGGGGGGCTACTGTATAGATGCCACGGACGCCACCACGGTCCGTCATCAAGACTACGACTCGTTAAGGGTCCTGTGGTCTGATGTTTGGGCCTAGTGGAGTCCAACTCCCACCACGGGCAGGTCAACGGACCGTGGACCCTATCACGATCCGTGAACCCTGCCGTGGTTCACTGCTTCAGGTAAGTTTTAGTAAAAAAAATTCTAGGTCTGGTTTTCGAGGTATTACAATATCTACCCCTTGGGATCATTCCTCATCGAATGAAGACTAAACTAGCTTAAATGGAGGAAAAGAGCTGCAATACCATTAAATATTGGAAAATGATTTTCTGTCTAAACTGAGTTCTAAGAAAATGAAGATACGCTGAAAATGCAAAGTACAAACTGAAGGAACATGATACTAAGATTGAATTTACGCATGAATGACTGAAAAATTGAAGTGTAACTAATACCTCAAGCTGGAGCGGAAATGGAAGGAAAGAGCTGAGGATACTTGGACGACATTGTTGCTTCTGCTTCCCAAGTAGATCCCTCTATGGACTGACTCTTCCACAAAACCTTGACTGAAGTGACTTCTTTGTTTCTCAATCTTCAAACCTGACGATTAAGAATCTCAACTGGTATATCCTCATAAGAGAGACTATCTTTCACGGCCACACTCTCTAATGGTACTACAGATGCTGGATCACCCACACACTTCGTCAATAGTGGAATTTGAAAGACCCGATGCACTGCTGCTAGCTCTGCTGGCAGCTTTAACTCGTAAGCCACCTTGCCAAACCTTTTCAGAATCTTGTAAGGGTCTACATATCTTGGAATGAGCTTCCCTTTCTTGCCAAATGTCATCACCCCTTTCATAGGTGACACTTTCAGGAAAACCCACTCATCAACTTGGAACTCTAATTCGCTTCTCCTGACATCTACATAAAACTTTTGACTACACTGGCCGTCTTAAGTCTATCTCTAATGAGTTGCACTTTCTCCATAGCATGAAAAACTAAATATGCCCCTATCAAGGTTTGCTTCACCTACTTCAAACCAATCGACTGGAGATCTACATCTATGCCCATACAATGCCTTATAAGGGGTCATCTGATGTTGGAATAATAGCTATTAGTGTAGGCGAAATCTATAAGAGGAAGGTGATCATCCCAAATACCCTTGAAATCGATCACAAAAGCTCTCAACATTTCCTCTAAGGTCTGAAAGATACGCTCTGCCTAACTATCTGTCTGCGGGTGAAATGTTGTGCTAAGGTTAACCTGATTACCAAGACCTTTCTGAAATGACTTCCAAAAATGAGAAGTAAACTGAGGACCTCTATCTGAAATGATAGACAAAAGAACCCTATGCAACCTAACTATCTCATTAATGTAAATCTTGGCATAGTCCTCCACCGAATCTGTAGTCTTGACCGCCAAAAAGCGTGACGACTTAGTAACTCTATCAACTATCACCCAAATGGAATCATGTGGTCTACGAGTACGAGCCAAACAAGTGATTAAGTCTCTGTTGATCACTTCCCACTTCCAAGTATGAATGTCAATCTCTTGAGTCATACCTCCTGGTTTCTGATGTTTTACATTGACTTGCTGGCAATTAGTGCACTTAGCCAAAAAAACCTCTATATCCCTTTTCATACCATTACACCAATAGACTTCCCGCAGATCACGGTAGATCTTAGTAGTGCCTGGATGGATATAGTATCTGGAGTTATGGGCTTCTGCAAGAATCTGCTATCTCAACTCACCCACCTTAGGAACACATAATCGACCTTGATAGTGAAACACACCATCTACCCCTTGGGAGAAAACCTGAACCCTTTGCTGGTGGATTGCACCCTTTAGTTCAAGCAATATCAGATCTCTGTGTTGCTTTTCCTTAACCTGCACTACCAAAGAAGATTCTGACGCATTCTGAACTGTTAAACCACCGTTTGATATGCTCATTAGACGAACTCCTAGGCGTGCAAGTATGTGAACATCTTTTGTTAGTTCCTTTCTTTCTTCCTCAACATGCGCTACACTACCCATAGATAGTCTACTAAGATCATCTCCTACCATATTTGCCTTACCAGGATGATAATAGACACTCATATTATAGTCCTAGAGGAACTCAAACCATCTCCTCTGGTGAAGATTCAACTCTTTCTGGTTGAATACACATTGAAGGTTCTTATGGTCTATGAACACATATGCGTGAACACCATACGAAGAATGTCTTCAAACCTTAAATTCAAACACCACTACTGCAAGTTGGATGCCTTGGATAGTTCTTCTCATACAGTTTAAGTTCTCTAGAATCATAGGTTATATCCTTACCTAGGTGCATCAACACATAACCTAGGCCGACCTAGGATGCATAACAATAGATCACATAACTATCTAAACCCTCTGGTTCAGTCAAAACAGGTGTTGTAGTCAACCTAGTGTTCAGTTCTCCGAAGCTCTTCTCACAATCATCTGGCTATTGAAACTTGACTTATTTATGAGTCAACTTAGTCAACGGAGAGGATATAGATGAAAATCATTCCATGAACCTTCTGTATTAACCCGCTAGACCCAAGAAACTTTTGATATCAGTCAGTGAGGTAGGTATGGGCCATTGTTTCACTGCATCTATTTTCTGAGAATCTACTTGGATCCCTTCGCAAGATACAATTTGAATAAGGAAAGCAACAGATTGCAACCAAAACTCATATTTGCTAAACTTAGGGAATAACCGTCGATCTTTTAGATTTCGCAGAACAAATCTCAAACGGTTCGCATGTTCTTCCTCATTCCTAGAGTAAATAAGGATATCATCAATAAATACGAAAACGAATAAATAGTACTGCTTGAACACTTTGTTCACAACTCCGTGAAAGCTGCAGGAACATTGGTTAGTCCAAATGACATACCTACAAATTCATAATGACCATACTGAGTTGTGAAGGTTGTCTTTGGAATGTCACTATCTCTAACCTTGAGCTGATGATAACTGATGAGTCCATGATTTGGACTCATTTAGGGCTTTATATTAATAAATTTAGTGTCCTCGAATGCATATTTTCTCTCAATAACTGATGTAAATCCTTGAATTTTAGGTATTTGGACTTAGGGACAAAGCATGGACACTATTGAGCAAAAATGAATAAGGCAGCTGAAAGAACGAAAAAAAAGGCTTGAGGATCGCCTAAACCATTGGGCGAGTTGCCAAATGGCCTTGGTTTCACCTCATATTCCAGTGTGCCAAGACCTGAAAGAGAAAATCAAGTCAACAATAGAAAGAAGCAGTCGGCGTGTCACCGAACAGTTCCGCGATGCAATGCCTTATCGCCCAAAGTAAAAGGATCTTAAGGATGCTGAAGGTAAAAGCACAAAGGCAATACAAATAATAAAAGGACGGATCACCAAGTGGATCGGTGATCCCGACTTACTGCATCGACAGGTCCTTCCCAACACACTTCTATGGTACCTCCTATTGGGTCTGGTACTACTGTTCCTTCTGAGGTTACTCCGGGCACTGATGCCCATGTTCAGACTGATGCACCGAGCACTTATGCCTAGACAGATGCAGAGACTGTGTAGACAGGATCCCCTCTTTACCTCCCTGTCTGTCTTACTTTACTTTAACTTTTGGATATTCTTGTTTGCATTTGAGGACAAATTACTTTATTTGTGGTGGGGTGAGGCCTACCTTTTGCATGATTCTTTTGTGAATATTGATGTTTTGCTTATATACTAGGGTTTTTGAGATGAAATTGTGTTTTTACACTGCTTTTGTGGATGGTTGACCTTGTGGCTCCTTGTTTTTAATTTTGAATGATTTTTGACCCTTCTAAAAAATTTGCCACCTCTTGCTTGTGTTTGAATGTGGATTTCTCTTGCAAATTTGAGTATCGGTCTTGATTAATACTGATGACTTGAATAGTGCTCATAATCAAACAAAAATAAATGTGCGGCTACGATGAGGCCAAATGAAGTTGCATAGGCAATATGTGAACTTTTTGCATCTCATTGTGACTAGCCAATTACCAAATTAAGTCTCTTGTGATGAACATTACACACTAGCTAGAGTTTGGACTCTTGTTTGATATTGGTGTAAATGCCTTGTGTGTGATGAGCTTACCGTGAACCATGTATGATGACACTTAGAATTTGCCACTTAGAATTTGCCACGTTGGTCCAGTTGACTAAGTGATGTAATCTCTTGAGATGATCTTAGGCAACTTTGAAGAGTGTGAAACAATATGACATTATACCTCTTTTGTCGCCAACCTTGTGAGTGTGTGATCCTTGATTGCACACCCTTTGAGCCTTATCCTTTTCTTGGAAGAAACTTGATAAAATTTTGACCTTTCTTTTTCCGTTACTCATAATCCTCATGATTTGTGGTTTGTATGAATAACCAACATAGGCCAAAAGCCTAAGTTGGAGGTGTGGTGAAAAGAGAAGGTAAATCAAGAAATGCAAAGAAGTCCCCTTGAACCATGATTTTTGAGAAAAATGGAACCCCTCTATACAAAAAAAAATATAGAAAAATAAAAGAAAAGGAAATGAAAAAGAATGAATAATTTGTGGAATAAAGTTGTGAAAGTGCAAAGAAAATGGGGTATCCAACATGTCCATGGAAAGTGAATAATGGGGCGGCTTTTGAGCATGAATGAGAATGATGAAGGAAAGGGAAGAAGTGTTGTTCATACACATATCATGAGGAAAACCACCACTAAGCCTTAAAGACCATACCTTTGCACTCAGCCCCGTTACAAGCCTTGAAAAGACCTTTTTGATCTTAAGTGAACTGAAACAATTGTTGATTGGAAAATACAGGCAAACCTATGGGTGAAATCATGAATTGTGTTCATGTTTGTGAGTGTGAGCGTTGCATTTGATTTCGGAGCTTTAAATTGTGAACCGTTGTGTGTGATTATGTAATCATTATTTGTGTGAGGGTATTTGAGTACCATTGTTGAGCTTGAACTTGCATTTGTAGCGAGTATTGTGAACTTGAGAATCTTTGATAATGGTGAGTCACAACTTGAACCTTTGAGTACACAATTGATCTTTGCATGAGTAAATTAAGTCATTTTCTGTGCATTCATGATTGAATCTTGTGTAGCACTACTTGAGACATCCTTTTTGAACTGCTGAACTTGAATTTTACTTGAGGACAAACAAAATTTTAAGTTGTGGGTGTTGAAGAGTCCACGATTTGGACTCATTTAAGGCTTTATTTTAATAGATTTAGTGTCCTTGAATGCATATTTTGTCTCATAACTGATGTAAATACTTGAATTTCAGGTATTTGGACTTAGGGACAAAGCATGGACACTATTGAGCAAAAAGGAACAAGGCAGCTGAAAGAACAAAGAAGAGAATGACTGATAATCGCCTAAACCATTGGGCGAGTCACCTCATGTCCTTGGTTTTGCCTAATGTTCCAGTGTACCAAGCCCTAAAGGAGAAAATCAAGTCTGCGATATAAAAGAGCAGTTGGTGAGTCACCGAACAGTTCGGCGATACAGTGCCTTATCGCCCAAAGTTGCGGGACCTCAAGGATTCTGAAGGCAAAAGAAAAAAGGCGATACAAATAACCAAAATATGGATCACCGAGTGGATCGGCGATCCCGACTTACAGCGCCGACTAGTCCTTCGCAGCACACTTTTTGACAATTATAAATACTTGTTTAAATTTTTAGCTTAAGGGATGATCTATCTCATATCATAGTATTGTTCATTTTTTGAAGTTTAGAGTTTAGAACTGAATAGAGAGACAATATTTCTTTAGGTTTGAAGACTTGAAGATTTCCATTTCTAAGAAATTGGAAGTGGGTGTTGAAGATTCTTCATCATAGACCTTTGTAAAAACTATATCAATACTACCCAGTTGATAGAAACACAACTTGGTAACGATTTTTACCTTTTTACTATATCTAGCTAAAACAATAATTCTTGGGGTGTGATTATGTGATTATGTGATTATGAGTTGATTTAACTGTTGGGTATTGTTAATTGGTAGTTTGTTTTCTACTTAAAAGTGATTTCGTTCAGTAATTGTGGTTGAATTTAATGGGTTGTAGTTGCAAATACAATCTTAACTTCGTGTTTTTGGCTTGCGAGAGAGAGAGGTTTTAAAACCAAAATTACTGGATTGAAGGTTTGTGGGTATTGGGTTGTCATGGGTTCAACTCGAGAGAGTGAACCCTAAACCTTTTCCACACATTTAGCTCGAGCGAGTGAATGGACTACATCGAAGGCTGTGCTTCATTGCTGCTTATTGGTGTTCAAGAGAAACCAATTTTATTCAGGGTAAATTGATCGAGAGAAAGTTTACCCCCACTAAAATCTAGCTTATTCACTGATTTGCAGTTGTTTACTGTTAATTGCAATTACCCGGTTGTTTACCGTATCCCATAATCCAATCACATCTCAAGAATCGTGTCTCTATATTCGTATCTTCATGTTATTTATTGTTTTAGTTGATAATCGAATACAAAACTCCCTTTGATATTTAACACTTGTGTCACCTATAATTTAAACCATGTTTTTCCTCGTAAATGTTTTTAACTATGATTGATTAATGCATATTCTTACTTCCCTATTGATTCTCTATTACAAACCACTCCCATGGGACTCGACCCCAACTCAGTAGTTGGGTTATATTACTACTGAATGATCACTGATGATTAGTATTGGATGAAGAATCTTTGATAACTTTCAAATCTTATCAATAACTCGATCTGAGGTCTATTTTTGAGAAATGACTAGCACCTTGAAGTTGGTCAAACAATTCATCAATCCTGGGCATGGGATAATTATTCTTGATTGTGAATATGTTCAACTGCCTATAGTCTATGCACATCCTGAGAGAACCATCTTTCTTCTTCACAAACAATACTGGTGCACTCCATGAAGTAATACTAGGTCTGATGTAGCCCTTATCTAGAAGGTCTTTCAACTGCTCTTTCAATTCCTTAAGCTCAGTTGGAGCAATTTTGTAAGGAGGAATAGAGATAGGCTAGGTATCTTGAAGGATATCAATTCCAAAGTCGATTTCCCTTTCGGGAGGAACTCCGGGAAGATCGTTTGGAAACACTTCTGGGAACTCATTAACCACTGGAATTGACTCAAGAGTTGGGGTTTCAGAGCTTGATTCCTTAACCTGAACTAGATGGTAGAGATAACCCTTAGAAATCATCTTTCTGGCCTTAAGGTAAAAAAATAATCAACCCATAGGTGCTAAGATGCTACCCTTCCATTCTAAGATTTGTTAGTCTAGAAACTTAAAACGAACAATCCTAGTTCTACAGTCGACTGAGGAATAACAGAAATGTAACCAATCCATGCCTAGAATGACATCAAAGTCATCCATTTCTAACTCTACAAGATCTGCTGAGGTGACTTTCTAGAAGACTGTGATAGGACAATTTATGTATACCCGTCTAGCTATAACTGGGTTATCGATTGGAGTTGAGACTGAGAAAGGTTCTGAGAGATTTTCTGGACTAACATCGAATATGAATGCTATATATGGAGTTACAAAGAAAAGAGTACCCTCTGAATCTAACAATGCATAACCATCTAAGTCAAAGACTCGTAACGTACCAGTAACTATATCTACAGAGTCTTCTTGATCCTGGCGAGCCTAAAGAGCATACAACCTGTTTTGGCGCTGACCGCCACCTGTTCTAGATGAGTTACCCTGATGAGTTACCTGGCTGAGTTAGGCGACCTGCTGACGTTGTGGACTGATTTCTACCATTGTTAGCTCCTTGACCCTTTTTAGAAGGATAATCCTTCAACTAGTGACAAGACTGACCACACCAAAAACATCCTTCCTTTCCTGCAGGGCACAAGCCTGGATGGTTCTTACCACACTTAGGGCACGTTGGGTAGGTCCTGGTGGCTGAAACACTACCTTGAGATTTAGAGCCTGATACCTTACCCTTCTGATCATTACGGAACTTCGAGGATGGAACACTAGCATATGAAGGTACTGGAGTAGAAGATTTTTGCTGAGACTGCGAGCGATTTCCACCTCCCTATTTCTGTTGAGAGTAGTCATAATTGTCGGTCCTAGACTTCTTATTCTCCTTGCTCTGTTCCCTAATGTTATCACCTACAACTAGTTGAGTATGAGTCATAAGCCTAGAGATGCTCATATCCTCAGGTAGCATGTCATTTCTACACTCTGTTTTCACAAGATCTGATACCCCAAACATGAAGTTGTTCATTTGAGCCCTGGAGTCAACAACCATGTGAGAAGCATACCTGGATAGTTGGGTGAACTTGACTCCATATTCTTAGACCATCATCGAACCTATAATCAATTTGACGTGTTTGGGGAAATAACTAAGATGAAATAGGGGGTTTAGAGTTGAAAATTGAGCAAGAAAAATCGGGATTTTTCTGGGCAAGGGCTTGGGGCGTCGTGCCTCTCAAGGAGACCCACTTCAGAGTGTGAAGTTTGTGATCTGGTGCCCCGCGCCTCTCAGAGAGCCAGGGACACTAGGTTTTCCAATTTCTTCCCCAATTTTCCGTACTAGTTTCTTAGCAACGTACCTATGTTTTCTAATAGATTCCAACACTCTTAGGTACGTATAAACATCATGAAATCATCCCTAAATATGAGATCATGAACCTTGAATCCATAATTCAATTCAAGGAATGTTACAAGTCAAGTCTAGAAGTTAAAAAGTAAGTCAAGAGAAGTTTATACAGTTTTCAAAAGTCTTTCACAAACGTTTTGACATTGTTTTGAGACTTAAGTTCTAAGTTGAGCAAACAATAAAGAGTTGAGTTCATTTCTTCAAAAGTTATAGGTGAACTAAGTATTCCCAAGAGTTTAAAATGTTTTCACATTTGAACAAGAAAGCGAAACACCGATTTCCAAGAGAGATTTTAAGCTAAGTTTTGATTAATTTTCCCAAACCAAAGAAAGAAGTTTTGTTTTAAAACATATAAGCTAAGTATATTTTTGGGAGTAGTATTGAGCACCGATATGGGGACGCGAGTTCATCCTAACTCAAGTCTCCATAGACCATGTAGCCATCATGGGTAGTAAAGGATCATTCTTTTTAGATTATTCCTTAAGTGTTTCTTAGAATACACTATTGGATCCACTTAATTAAGGTGTTCTATATGACAGCAAAGTATAAGACAGTTCTGGCAGCATGGGCAAGAAGTTTTATCACCACTTAGGCTCATAGTGGTGGTTGTCGGTTAGAGAAGCTCCCACAAAAACTATATTACTTTATTATATGAGTAAAGTTGAGTTTGTTGTTGCATTTATTTAACGAACTGAGTTTCTTTCTACTATTTTAAAAGATTTCTACAAATTCAATGTGTTTTATTGCTTTATATTGAGGTAAGTTGTTCATAAGTTGAGTAAGGCCAAGGTAAGTGTTCCGTTTATTTTCAAGCCTTTGGTATGCTTAGCATTTCAACTCGCATACTTGTACATTGAATGTACTAATGCCAGTTGGCATACATCGTCTTATGATGCAGACAAAGGTAACCAGGATCAGCATCCAGCTCTTCGTTGATCTAGTTGAGCACTCAGAGTCTGTTGGTGAGGAACCTTTCTTTCCAAAGGGCTCCTTTTTACATTGCTTTCTAGTTTTCAGTTGTTAGGATGATCGGGGGTCCTATCCCGACATCCCTCTTTGTTTTAGAGGCTTCATAGATAGATAGTTATAGTTCTTTAGTCTTATTCATTTCAATTGTATACGTTTAAGACTTGAGTTGCCATCTAGGCTAAGTTATTACTTCTTAACTTGCGTTACGTTTCTTATGCTTAAGTCTTTCACTGATTTAGTAAGCTAGGCCAAAGGTTCGCTTGGGGCCAGCAATGGTTCTCAAGTGCTAGTCCGGCCTAGGCTGTAGGTTCGGGGCGTGACAAACTTAGTATCAGAGCACAAAGTTAAATAGTCCTAAGGAGTCTATGAAACCGTGTATGTAGAGTCCTAGTTATCATTGTGAAGCGAGCCACATGTACAATTATGAGGCTGTAACACTTAGTAAATTACCTCACTTTTTTCACACTCATTTCGTGCAGTAGAGTTTGATGTCTAAAAAGTTTCTTTCTAATTCATGTTTGAGCGTGTTTTTTAGTTAATCATGATTCCACAAATAGCTATCGAGATCATACTGCTAGCTGTAATGTTGAGAAGGAAGGGGTACCCAATTCACCTGAAGTGCAACCCCAAGGGGAAGCCACTAATGATGAGTTCAGGGAAGCGATAAGGATGCTAAGTCAGGATGTGACTAACCAGGTTGGAAAACAAAGAGGAGATCGATAAGAAGAGGCTGACACTTCGAGGATTCGTGAGTTCTTATGTATGAACCCTCAAAGTTTCACTAGTTCGAGCACTACTGACGATCCAGAGAACTTTGTTGAGGAACTGCAAAAGGTATTTTAGGTGATGCACGTTGTCAATACTGACCGAGTTGAACTAGCTGCATATCAATGGAAGAATGTTGCTAGGACTTGGTTTGACCAATAGAAGAAGGGTAGATCTGAGGAAGCACCACTTGTGAGTTGGACATGTTTTGAGGAAGCTTTCATGGGGCGTCTCTTTCCCCGAGAAATGAAAGAGGCAAAGGTATGGGAATTTCTTACCCTTAAGAAAGATTCACTAAGTATCCATGAGTATAGCTTGAAGTTCACCCAACTCTCCCACTATGCTTCGGAGATGGTTACGGATATGAGAAGTAGGATGAGTCTGTATGTTGCTGGGCTGTCTCGTCTGTCGATTAAAAAAGGTAAGGCTGTAATGCTAATTGGGGACATGGATATATCGAGGTTAATGGTATATCTGCAGTAGGTTGAGGAAGAGAAGTTGAGAGATAGGGAGAAGTTTAGAAATAAGAAGGCTAAGACAGAGAATGAGTCCGAGCAACAGAAAACTAATGTGAATTGTTCGTCCTTTCAGCCAAAGCAAAAGGGACCTGCTTCATCATCTACGAGTGCACCCATAAACAAAGGTGAGTATAATAGTCAGAATTCCCAACATTTCATAGCTACACCTGCACAGTCTCAGGGTAGTGTTGCACAATGAGGTAACTGGGCTCCTGCATGTGCTAAGTATGGTAGAACCCACCCGGGTAAGTGTCGTGATGGCTTTACAAGTTGTTTCGTATGTGGACAAGAGGGTCACTTCATGAAAGAGTGCCCTAAGAATCTGCAAGGTAGTGGGAATCAGGGAAATAAAGCCCAATCTTCATCAATTGCTCCACCAGATAGGGATGCACCTAGAGGAGCTACTTCCGGTACTAGCGGAGGAACAAACCATCTTTATGCGATCACTAGTCGCCAAAAGTAGGAGGACTCTGCAAATGTTGTAACTAGTATGATCAAAGTTTTTACTTTTGATGTTTATGCTTTACCAGACCCAGGAGAAAGTTTATCTTTTGTAACCCCTTATGTTGCAAATAAGTTTGATGTTCTTCCTAAGAAACTCTGTGAACCCTTTTGTGTTTCTACAGCTGTTGGGGAGTCTATTCTAGCTGAGCGAGTTTATTATGATTTTTTCATTTCCATCCATCACAAAGACGCAATGGTTGATTTAATATAGTTAGAAATGGTAGATTTTGACGTCATTCCAGATATGAATTGGCTTCATGCCTGTTATGCCTCCATTGATTGTAGAACTCGAGTTGTTAACTTCGAGATTCCTAATGACCCAGTCATAGAGTGGTGTAGTAGTTCAACAATGCCTAAGGGTTGTTTTATTTCGTAACTTAAGGCGAGAAAGTTAGTTTCTAAGGGTTGTGTCTATCACTTAGTCCGAATTAATCACTCTAGTGTTGAGATACTTCCCATTCAATCAGTTAGTAAAAAAAAATTCGAGAAGTCTTTCCAGATGATCTACCCGGAGTCCCTCCAGAGAGAGAAATAGACTTCAGCATAGACATTTTTCCCGATACTCATCCTATCTCTATTCCGCCATATAGAATGGCACCAAAAGAGTTGAAAGATCCTAAAGAACAGTTAAAAGACTTTCTTGATAAGGTTTCATTCGACCAAGTGTCTCAATCTTATTTGTGAGAAAGAAAGATGGTTCCCTTAGGATGTGCATAGATTACCATCAATTGAATAAGGTTACCATCAAGAACCAGTATCCTCTTACGAGAATTGATTATCTTTTCGATCAACTCCAGGGTGCTTCTTGTTTTTCAAAGATAGACCTAAGATCTGCCCACCATCAGTTGAAAGTAAGATATGATACTCCCAAGACAACATTTAGGACCCGTTATGGTCATTATGAGTTTTTGGTCATGTCGTTCGGTTTAAATAATGTGCCAACAGCGTTCATGGACCTTACTAATAAGATTTGAATGCTATCAAAGATGTTTCATCCAATACTAGGCATCAACGATCGTTCAGTAATAATATAACCAAAATAGTGAGTTGGGATCGAGTCCCAAGGGAGTGATTCGTAATCGAGAATCAATAGCCAAGTAAGAATATGCTCTAATCAATCACCAGTAAAAACATTTACGAGGAAAAACATGGTTTAAATTATAGGTGCTACAAGTGTCAAATATCAAAGGGGATTTTGTATTCGATTATCAACTAAAACAGTAAATAATACGAAGATATGAATATAAAGACGACATTATTAGGATATGATTGGATTATGGGCTAAGGTAAACAACCGGGTAATTGTAATTAATAGTAAACATCTGCAAATCAGTGAATAAGCAAAACTTTAGTTGGGGTAAAATTTCTCTCGAACAATTTATCACGAATCAAATTGGTTTCTCTCGAACACCAATAAGCAGCAATGAAGCACAACCTTCACTTTAGTCCATTCACTCTCTCGAGCTGAATGTGTGGAAAAGGGTTTAGGGTTCACTCTCTCAAGCCGAACCCGTGATAACCGAATACCCACAGACCATCGATTCAGTAATTTTGGTTTTGAAACCACTCTCGACCATGCTAAAAACACCAAGATAATATTGTATTTGCAACTACAACCCATTAAATTCAACCACAATTACTTAACGAAATCACTTTTAAATAGCAAATAAACTATCAATTAACAATACCCAGTAGTTAAATCAACCCATAATCACACTCCAAGAATTGGGGTTTTAGCTAGACATAGTAAAAAGGTAAAAATCGTTACCAAGTTATGTTTCCATCAACTGGGTCAGATTGATGTAGTCTTTACAATGGTCTAAGATGAAGAATCGTCAACACCCACTTCCAATTTCTTAGAAATGGAAATCTTCAAATCTTCAAATCTTCAAAGTTAAGGAAATATTGTTTCTCTATTCAGTTCTAAACTGTAAACTTCAAAAACTGAACAATACTATGATATGAGATAGATCAAAAGCTCTTAAGCTAAAAAATTAAATATGTATTTATAGTTGTCAAAAAGTGTGCTGCGAAGGACCAGTCGGCACAGTAAGTCGGGATCGCTGATCCACTCGGCGATCCGCCCTTTGGTAATTTGTATCGCCTTTATGCTTTTGCCTTCAACATCCTTGAGGTCCTTTAACTTTGGGCAATAAGGCACTGCATCGCAGAACTGTTCGGCGACTCACCGACTGCTACTTATTATCACTGACTTGATTTTCTCCTTTGGGGCTTGGCACACTGGAACATTAAGTGAGACCAAGGCCATTCGGCGACTCGCCCAATGGTTTAGATGATCCCCATGCCTTTTTTTCTTCGTTCTTTCAATTGCCTTGTTCCTTTTTACTCAATAGTGTCAACACTTTGTTGCTAAGTTCCAATACCTGAAATTCAAGGATTTACATCAGTTATTAAGACAAAATATCCATTCGAGGACACTAAATCTATTAAAATAAAGCCCTAAATGAGTCGAAATCATTGACTCATCAACGCCCCCTACTTAAACTTTTGTTTGTCCTCAAGTAAAACTTAGTTCCGCAGTTCAAAAAGGATGTCTCAAACAGTGCTACACAAGACTCAATCATGAATGCACACAAAAAGACTCAACTTACTCATGCAAGGATCAATTGTGCACTCAAAGATTAAAGTTGGGACTCACCATTATCAAAGGTTCTGAAGTTCACAATACTCGATTCAAAAGCAAGTTCAAGCTCAACAATGGCACTCAAATGCCCTCACACAAAGAATGATTCCATAATCACACACAACGGTTCACAATTTAAAGCTTCGGAATCAAATGCAACCCTCACTCTCACAAATATGAACACAATGCATGATTTCACCCATAGGCTTTCCTGTATTTTCCAATCAACAACTATTTCAATTCACTCAAGATAAAAAAAATGTATTTTCAAGGCTTATAATGGGGCTGAGTGCAAAGGTATGGTCATTTAGGCTTAGTGGCTGCTATACTCATGATATGTGGTATGAATAAGACTTCCTTCCCTTTTCTTCATTATTCTCATTCATGCTCCAAAGTCACCCCATTATTCACTTTCCATGGCATGTTGGATACCACATTTTCTTTGCACTTTCACAACTTTATTCCACAAATTTTTCATTCTTTTTCTTTTTTTTTTCTCTTTTTTTTGTATGGACGGGTTCCATTCTTCTCAAAAATCATGGTTCAAGGGGACTTCTTTGCATATCTTAATTTACCACTATTTTCACCACGCTCCCAACTTAGGATTTTGGCTTAAGTTGGCTATTCACACAAACCACAAATCATGAGGATTATGGGTAATGGATAAAGATAGGTAAAAATTTCATCAAATTTCTTCCAAGAAAAGGATAAGGCACAAAGGGTGTTCAATCAAGGATCACATACTCACAAGGTTGGACAGAAAAGAGGTATAATGTCAAATTGTTTCACACTCTTCAAAGTTGCCTAAGATCATCTTCAAGAGATTGCATCACTTAGTCAACTGGACCAATGGGGCAAATTCTAGGTGTCATCATACAGGGTTCACGGTAAGCTCATCACACACACGACATTAACACCAATGTCAAACAAGAATCCACACTCTAGCTAGTGTGCAGTGTTCATCATAAGAGACTCAATTTGGTAATTGGCTAGTCACTACGATATGCAGAAAGTTCACGTATTGCCTATACAGCTTTATTTTGCCTCATCGTAGCCGCACATTCATTTTTGTTCGATTATGAGCACTAGTCAAGTCATCGGTATTGATCAAGACCGATATTCAAAGTTGAAAGAGAACAGCCACATTCAAACACAAACAAGAGGTGGCACAAATTTTTTAGAAGGGTCCAAAACTCATTTGCAATTAAAGCAAGGAGCCAATAGCTCGATCATCCACAAAAACAATGCTAAACATAATTTATAGCTCAAAACCCCAAATGTATACACAGAACAATCATCACAAAAGTTGGGCCTCACCCTAGCACAAAAAAAGTCATTTGTCCTCAAATGCAACCAATAAAATATCCAAAAGTCAAATAAAGATAAGACAGTGAAGGAGGTAAAAAGGGATCTTGTCTAAACAGTCGCTCCATATGTCTGGCCATCAGTGCCTGATGCATCAATTTGAACTTGGGCATCAGTGCCCGGAGTCACCTCAGAAGGAACAGCAGTGCCAGACCCACTATTAGCTGCCAAGGGTGTGTCCGCCAAAAAGGTTTGCATAACTACATAGAACTCCCAGGCCCATGAAGGAATATAGGGGCCTCAGGGAGTAGTCTTTCTGTCAAAAATGGGCTTCTTGTCGTTGCCTTTATCTCCAAGTGGAGGTTCTTGTCTTCCCTTCTTGGGGAATTTCATCTCCCTTCATTCATTTTGAAATTTCGTTCTTTAATCTTTCGCGGTGGCATGATTCTCCCAGCAACTTTTGGTGTAGCCATGTCTGCAAAGCATCGAGAACAAGTTAGAGAAAATCAGTTGTAGACACACTCACCGATCTAGTCGGCAGGTCACCGAATCACTTTGGCGAGCCAGATCTGGCTCATAGAAAGGATTGTCTGTAATCTTTTTGTAGGACGGCAGTCGGAAAGGACTATTGGAGAATCCCCGACAGCTTTTGGCGAGCAAGTGTTAAACCCCCGAAAGTTACAGTGTAATATGGGTTCACGGGTGAAGACAAAGGGCGATCAAGAAGACTTACGGTGAAATGCCGAGTGGCTTCAATAACCTCAAACATCTCGCCAAAAGTTGCAGAGTTCAACAACAATTAAAGCATGAAATTAAATGCGACATGGAGAACTTCAGCAAACTGCCGAGTGGTTTGGCTAGCTCGACCAAATGACCAAACGTGCCTACTTTCAAACCAACTTCCCGAATCAACCGCACAACCCCTAAAAACAGAATCAAACCATAGACAACTCAAATTAAGACTAGACCCATCGAACCCATTAGCTCGGATTACTGAGACTTCTCCCGATTCTCCCAAATTTGGCTAATTGATGACTTTTTCTCTTAAGAATGATGTCATCCGTTCTATCGCTTTGCACAAACACAACATACTCAAACTTCACTCAACTAAACAAATCAATATGCAAGAACAACCCCACAAAATTTAATTCATTTCAAAGAACAAGAATATGGTATTTCACAATCAAAACAATACGGGCAAGGATATCAAATTAAAAACAGGCAATTAAACAACAATTAAGCTCAGAGAGGCACAACACACTTCGATAAGATAATATCAATTGCATAGGAGTACAAATGCCAAAATTAAATGCGGGGTTTAGAAAACTAACCTTTAATGACGTAAAATAATAAGATTGAAATGTTAAGCGGCAATGTAATCCAACTTCAAGCACCAATCAACAACTAAAATATTTCTTGAAATGCAAAAATATATAAACTAAGGTGTAGGTGTGAGTTTGTGAAGATTTAAAGTGAGGGAAAGTGAAAGGTTTGAAAATTTAAACCTTTGGCCTTATAAAAATGGTCCAAATCTTTCCCATTTGGCGACATTAGTCGTGCTGGCCGACCCACTCGGCGATACGCCAAATGTATGTTCTTTGTATGCATTTTCTTGTTGGGTGTTTGAATTTGATGTTACCACCTTTAACCTAGTAAGAGTAATCTCATTGAGGATGAATGTTCCCAAGGGGTAGAAATTGTAAGATATCACAATTTGAAATAAATAGGAATAAGCTAACAATTGGAAATAGTCATTTTGGAAAGAATGAAAATCTGGAAATTTTGTTAAATTAGGAAAAAGTGAGTTTTTGGTCAAATTCAAACAGCCATAAAATCTAGCTCAGGATTATTTAGGAGTTTTTCGATATATTTTTGGAAATATCTTGGAACAATCTTTCCAAGGCCACCAAGATTGTGTGAATCTGAGTTCGTATGAGTGAGATACGCCCATTGGAAGTTGGGTTGTTTAAATAAAGAAATGTCCAATTTGGATTTTTGAAGGGTATTTCAGTCTTTTTCTTATAAAATTAATTAAATTCATTTTAGTGAATTAATTAAGGGTCTAAACTGAACTTGGTCACTTTTACGCTTTTGGAAAAGAGTTAGGGTTTTAGGGAAGAGGAAAGAGAAGAAGAAAAGAGAAGGAGAAGCAAGGAAATCGTCAAGTTTGTCGAGTTCAGCGTGTGGATTTTGTCGGGGGTGATCCCTACAAGGTATGTGAGATCACATAGTGTTGGGTTAGTTCACCCACGCGCCAAGCATGTTTAATTCAGTGTATTTTCGTCCTAAAAGGATGAGAATTTGATGTTCTTGATATTTGTTCCTGAATATGAGTTGAGATTAAGGATTTTCTTGATATTAAAGTGTTGATTACTTGAGTTGTATAAGTTAGATTTTGTGTATATAACTTGGGTATCTGATTCTAAAGTGAATTTGAGAAAAAGAATCGATTAAAATTGATTTAAGATCAGAAAACGAGACCAAAAGTTCTTTAGATTTTTACCTAAGGAATAGGTGGCGCGTCGCACCCCTATTCCCCTTTGATGTTGATAGAGTTTGAATCTGATTTCTTGTTTATCCTACTATTTTGTGTCTTGTTGTCAATGTTTTGCTGTGCGATTACTTTCTCTTTGAGCCTTATTCTTACAAGTGTTTTTTTAATTTCTTGTTGTAGCTTCGATGAGCCTTCTTCTGGTGGGTTTAATATGTATCCCTCTATTTGGTACTTTTATTAGTTTAGTTTGGTTGAATCAAATGGTTTGCTTGAAACAATGGAATTTATTTAGAAGTGCATTCTACTTGTAAGTTGTAGCTCTTTGTATTTCCACAAAAAGAGATTAAATAAAATTAATCAAGTTTGTTTTGGTTAAAGAGGAATATCAATGAGTTCTATTGCAATTTGGAGTTAGAGTTAATCGTAAAAAACTTTTTTTTAGATTCTCAACGATGTGGTCTTGATGTACTTGGTTTCATGTTTTTAACAATATAATTTCTCATTACGTAGCTGGTTACTTACCTAAAGTTCTTCTGTTAACGTGAGGGTAGTTTCGTTTTGGGCAGATTACTTCATATTGGTCACGTGTTTGTAGGTACTTTATATATGTATTTTAAAGGAAGATAATCTCCTATGTTTTGGTATGGATATGTCATGTGATAGTAGAGCCATACAATCTCTATATTGATTTTGGTCACATCACCTCTATTTCTAACATTAGACATTACACATTTTTCACTGTAGAGTCAAATATGATATCAAAAGATACTAATACCACACATTGAATCACTTTTATTAAGCTAATATGTATATGAGAATTACGTTGTGCAACCTCTTCCTCGTTTGTTGTGTTTGGATCAACATTCCTACCGTTAGGTACAAAGAGGTTATTTTCGATAGACACTAGTTAAAAACAGAACTTAGTAGAAAGATTTAAAGGAAGACTTAGTTGTTCAATGTTTATAAACAACTATATATAAGTGGATAACATTGTTAAAGAGATATATGTGACATACAACATGATAAAATTAATTGAAAATACACGTTCATATAGGTATATTGTGAGAGGACAAGTGTAGCCACGAGAGAAGGACATGTAAAAGTGTATTCAAACCAATCATTAAAATACTGTGAAAAACTTACCCAAGCAGGTCAATGGACCTCACATTGGGAAGCCCATCACAAGAAGACCAACTTGGTCAGACACAAATTTGGGCTCGTGTTGAGAAAGAATCACTAGAGTTTCCTTATTATTAATAAAAGAGCCTACTCAAATTGCCTATATCTGCTGAAATGAAAACCACCACCTCTGAGGTCCCCCATTAAATCTACCATAGAGGACAATAATAGATAATAGATCCGCACCACTACTGCCAGAATTCCTTTTCTTCTATTGATGTAATAGAGATAGGAAGATTTGGAATTGACGCATGAGATTTTCAACATTAGAAGAGATATAGATAAAGAAGGATATAATTATCTCTACTAATTGAGGTATTTTATTTATGATAACTGATTAATTTACAATTCATTTACGCTAGTCATAAGTCGGAAATTGCCATAAAGTTTGCTAGTCCTAAAATGAATTGTAAATACTTTAGTTATCATAAATCTCATACCTCAATTAGTAGAGATAATTATTTCCTCTTGATCCAAATATCTTTTAACGTTGAAAATCTAATGTGCCAAATCTATATCTTCATATCTCTATTACATCAACAAAAGAAAAGGCGTTCTGGTGGTGGTGGTGGGGAGGGGTGTATGATTTATTGTCTATCATTGTCCTCTATGGTAGATTAGATGGGGGAACAGAGAGGTGGTGACTTTTGTTGTTGTAGTTGTAAGCCATTCAAGTAGGATCTCTTTTATTTATAGTTAGGAAACCATTGTGATTCTCTCTCGACAAGAACCCAAATTTGGGCTTGACCAAGTGGGCCTTTTTGTTATGGTTTTACCATTGTGAGGCCTATTGAGCTAACTGAGTAAGTTTTTCATGATATTTCCTTGATTGGTCATAATATAATTTTACATGTCCTTCTCTCGAGACTGGACTTTAGTCTTCTCACAACATGCTCAAATCATGATCTCTTTGGATACGTCATGTTGGATTTTATGCGATATCATACGATTTGTTTAGGTTTATTTTACTTTGCCTAGGCCTTTTAATATCTTTTCACAAGGAAGCCACATGATCATCATGAGCAATCTAGTAGATTCTTTTTAATTTTTAATCTCCCCATGATGCTTTATTCCTATTTTGTCATTTTAGCACATATCTAAATAATACTTATTATATATTATCGTGTTGTAACATAAATGAAGTGACATAATTCCTTATTGATGACACTTTAGTTACACAATTGATCACGTATTTCAAATTTAAAATCTGATGGATTTTACATTGCTCTTGTCCTTCTCTCGTGTCAAGAGTTTTTTCTTCTCACAGTAGGATCAAATGATGAGCTGGATTTGTAATGTTGAATTATATGTGATTCTCACATGATTTTTAGGTGTATCATAATTTTCCTAGGCCTTTCATAAGATCATCATGAGCTATGTCGTTAGAATCTTTTTAATTTTCAACCCTAACTTGAAACTTTATTCATATTTGGTACTTTTAGTACTACACTTCTAATTAATTCCTAATCATCTATTATCATGTCGTAACATATATCATGTGACATTAATTCCTCATTGATTAAACTTTACTAACACAAATGGATATGTAATAAAACATTAAAATCTAATGGGTTTTTGTAACATCTCGCTAATTGAAAGAAATAGAAAGAGATAGAATTAGAAAGAGTCATTCTTGGAAAGAATGAAAAATCTGGAAAATTGGTTAAGTTATGTTAAGTTTGAGTTTTTGGTCAACTTCAAACGACCATAAGTCCTATCTCGGTATTAGTTAGCTGTGCTTCCAGATATCGTAGGAAATATCTTGGGATTATCTTTCCAACGCCGTAGAATTTGCGCGATTCCAAGTTTGTATGAGGGAGATATGCCTATTGGAAGTTGGGTTGTTTGGATAAGGAAAGTCCAATCCGGATTTTGAAAGGGTAGTTGGTCTTTTCCTTGCCCAATTGTTTTATTTCGTTTTTGGTAATTAAGTTAGGGTCTAATAAGAAATAGATCAGTTTACGCTTTTACCAAAATACGCTAGGGTTTGGATAAAAGAGAAAAGAGGAGAAAGGAGAAGAAAAGTTCAAGGTTCGTCGATTTCTTGGAGAATTTTGTGTGGATTTCGCCAAGGGTTAATACCTTCGAGGTACGTGAGACTTTCATAGCGTTGGGCACTTTCACCCATGCACCAATCATGTTTGGTTCAGCAAAATTCGTCCTAAAAAGGTTAAAGTTTGATGTTCTTGATATATGTTTTGGAAATTGGTTTTAGATCTTTAGAGTTGATGGGATTGTTGAGTTGTTGATGGTATCGTGTCGAATTTTAGAGTGATAATTGATTAGATTCTTACGTACATGTATTGAGTATCTGAATCTAAAGAGAATTTGAGAAATATAGTCAAGTTTAGGGGATTTTGGGTTAGAAAAACGAAGAAGGAAAAGTCAGGAAAATTTGGGCACAAGGTCCGCGTCGCGGACTTGTTCCTCAGATTTGGGGAAACTTATTTCGTGTCGCGGAGTGGTCACGGACCATTCTTCCTCAAAATTTATTTCGTGACCAAATATTAAATGCATATCCCCATCGCGGACTTGCTTCTAGACAGTGATTTCTTGATCTTTTTTCATGTTTAACTATCTAAAACACTCCTAAACATAATGAGATCTTTCCTATCACAATCCTTGAATCCATAATTACATTCAAGGAAAATTAAGAGTCATGTCAACAGTTAAGTTAAGAGAAATTCATAAAGTTTTCCAAAAGTCTTTTACAAAAGTTTTAGCTTTGTTTTAAGACTTAAACTTTTAGTTGAGTAAAGAGTAAGAATAAAGTTCATTTTTTTGAAGATTATACGGGAACTAAGTATTCCCAAGAATTAAAATATTTTCACATTTGAGCAAGAAAGGATACACCAATTTCCAATAGAGCTTCTAAGCTAAATTTGGAGTAATTATCTTAAATCAAAGAAAGAGTTTTTGTTTTAAAAACATATGAGCTTTTTATGGGTATTGAGCACCGATATGGGGACGCGAGTTCATAATAACTCAACTATCCATAAACCATGTAGCCATCATAGGTAAAAAATTATCATACTTTTTAGATGATTCCTTAGTTCTTTTTAGCATAGACTAGTGGATCCAGTTAGTTAAGTATAGGACAGTTCTGACAGCGTGGGCAAGATGTTGTATTATCACTTAGTCTCATAGTGGTGGTTGTAGGTTAGAGAAACTCCCACAATTTATATTACTTTATTTTATGAGTAAACTGAGTTGCTATTGCATTTCTTTAATACATTGAGTTGTCATCTACTATTTTAAATGCTTTGTATAAACTGCACCTTTATTGTTGTTTTTACTTTGCATTTGACTTAAGTTATTCATGAGTTTAGTAAACCCAAGGTAACTGTTCCGTTCAGATTCCTTTCAAGCTTATGTTATGTTTAATTTTCCCCTCGCATACTCGTACATTCAATATACTAATACCATTTGGCCTGCTTCGTTTTATGATGCAAACACAGGTAACCAGGATCAGCATCCAGTGCCTCGTTGATCCAGTTAAGCACTCACAGTCAGTTGGTGAGCCTCCTTGCTTTACGGAGGAATCCATTTACATTTGCTTTAGTATTTGAGTTGTTAGGATAATTAGGGGTCTTGTCCCGACATCCCTCTTTGTTTTAAAGGCTTCATAGACTAGTAGTCAGAGTTCTTTAGTCTTGTATTTAAGATGTTTTGTTGTAAGACTTGAGTTACCATCTATGGCTAGTTTGAATGTTTATCTTTAAACGTTCTAAGTTTATTTGAGACAACTATTTTTAAAGTGTATTTGAATATATGTATTAATGCTTAAAGTCTTCCACTAAGAAAGTAAGCCAGGCAAAGGGTTCACTTGGGCCAGAAATGGTTCTCGAGTGCGAGCCACGTCTGGGGTGTAAGCTCGGGGATTGACAAAGTTCGTATCAGAACATAGAGTTCAAAACTCCTAGGGAGTTTATGAACTCGTGTGTGTAAAGTCCTAGTTATTGATGTGAAGCACGCCACATCTTTAATTAGGAGGCTGCAACACTTTAGGAAATTATCTCACTTCTTTCATAATCATTTCGTGAGTTAGAGTTTTATCTCTAAGAAGTTTCTTCTCACTCATGCTTGTGTGTTGTATTTTTGTTAGTCATGCATCCACGATGAGCTGTCTGAGGTCGTCCTACTAGAACGACTTTTGAGGAGCAAGGGGTACCTAATACACCTAAAGTGCAACCCCAAGGAGAAGTCACAAATGTTGAATTCAGGGAAGCGATTTAAATGTTATGCCAAGTTGTGACTAACCAGGTTGGGCAACAGAGAGGAGCTCGACATGAAGAGGATGATACTTCGAGGATCCGTGAGTTCTTGAGGATGAATCCTCCAAGTTTCACTGGTTCAAGCAGTACTGAGGATCCAGAGATGATTGTGGATATGAGAAGAAGGATGAGTCTTTTTGTTGTTGGGTTGTCCCGTCTGTCAAGCAAAGAGGGCAAGGCAGCCATGCTAATTGGGGACATGGATATAGCTAGGTTGATTGTCTATTTGCAGCAGGAATAGGAAGAAAAATTGAGGGATAGAGATGAGTTTAGAAACAAGAAAGCGAAGACATGGAATGAATCCAGGCAGGAAAGAAATAATGTGAACCGGTCTTTTTTCAAACAAAAGCAAAAGGGACCCTCTCGATCATATTCTAGTTCACCTGCACCCAGAAACAAAGGTGAGTACAGTAGTTATAATTCCCAGAACTACAAGGCTAGACCTACCTAATCTCAGGGTAGTGTGGCACAAGGAGGTAACTGGGCTCCTGTATGTGCTAAGTCTGGTAGGACACACCCAGGTAAATATCGCGATGGCTCCACGGGTTGTTTCAAGTGTGGTCAAGAGGGTCACTTCATGAAAGAGTGCCCTAAGAACCGGCAAGGTAGTGGAAATTAGGGCAATAGAACCCAATCTTCATTATTTTCTCCATTAGAAAGGGTTGCACCTAGAGGAGCTACTTCCGATACTAGCGGAGGGGAAAACAACCTTTATGCGATAACTAGTCGTCAAAAAAAAGAAAATTCTCCAAATGTTGTCACTGATATGATTGAAGTCTTTTCTCTTGATGTTTATGCTTTGCTAGACCCAAGAGCAAGTTTATCTTTTGTAACTCCTTATGTTGCAAATAATTTTGATTTTGTTCCTGAGAAACTTTGTGAACCCTTGTGTTTCTACACTTGTTAGGGAGTCTATCCTAACTGATCGAGTATATCATGATTGTGTCATTTCCATCAATCACAAGAACACCATGGCTGATTTAGTTGATTTAGACATGGTAGATTTTGATGTCATTATAGGTATGGACTGGCTTCATTCCTGTTATGCATCCATTGATTGTAGAACTCGAGTTGTTAGGTTCCAGATTCCTAATGAGCAAGTTATTGAGTGGAAGAGTAGTTCAGCAGTGCTTAAAGGTCAGTTCATTTCATACCTCAAGGAGAGAAAGTTAGTTTCCAAGGGTTGTGTCTATCACTTAGTCCAAGTTAATGACTCAAGAGTTGAGATACCTCATATTGAGTCAGTTCCAATTGTGAGTGAGTTTTCAGAAGTCTTTCCAAATGATCTACTCGAAGTTCCTCCTGAGAGAGAGATAGACTTCGATATACGTATTCTTCCTGATACTCCTGCTATATCTATTTTTCCATATAGAATGGCACCAATAGAATTGGAAGGGTTAAAAGAGCAGTTGAAAGATCTCCTTGAGAAAGGTTTTATTTGACCAAGTGTCTCGCCTCGTGGCACTCCGCTCTTATTTGTGAGGAAGAAGGATGGTTCCCTTAGGAGTGTATAGATTACCGTCAGTTGAACAAAGTTACCATCAAGAATAAGTATCCTCTTCTGAGAATTGATGTTATTTTCTATCATCTTCTGGGTGCCTCGTTTTTCTCTATGATAGACCTCAAATCAGGCTACCATGAGGTGAAAGTAAGGGAATGTGATATTCCAAAGACAACATTCAGGACCCGTTATGGTCATTATGAGTTTCTGGTCATGTCATTCGGTTTAACTAATGCACCTGCAGCATTCATGGACCTTATGAATAGAGTATTCAAGCCTTCTTTAGATATGGTTATTATCGTGTTCATTGATGACATTCTAATCTATTCGAGCAATGAGGAAGATCATGCTAGTCATCTCAAAATAGTTCTCCAAAATCAAAAGGATAAGGAGTTATATGCTAAGTTCTCTAACTGTGAATTTTGTCTTAAGTCCGTGGCATTCTGAGGCCACATAGTTTCGGGTGATGGAATTATAGTTGATACCCAAAAAATAGAAGCAGCGCAGAATTGGCCTAGACCTACATCTCCAACTGATATTAGGGGTTTCTTTTAGTTGGATGGATATTATAGAAAGTTCGTAGAGGGGTTCTCATCTATTTCATCTCCTTTGACCAAGTTGACTCGGAAAATAGTGAAGTTTCAATCGTCTGAGCTTGTGAGAAAAGCTTTCAAGAATTAAAAAAGAGGTTGACTACTGCCCGAGTATTGATCTTACCAGAAGGTACTCAAGGTTTTGTTATGTATTGTGATGTGTCTAGACTTGGTTTGGGTTGTGTATTAATCCAAAATGGCAAAGTTATAGCTTATGCCTCCAGAGAGTTGAAAGTTCATTAGAAGAATTGCCCAACCCATAACTTAGAGTTGGTTGTCGTAGTATTTGCTTAGAAGATATGGCGTCATTCATGTTGATGTATTCACTGATCACAAGAGTCTTCAATATGTGTTTAGTGAAAAAGAGCTTAATCTTAGACAAAGGAGGTTGTTACAGTTACTCAAGGATTATGATATGAGTATCCTCTATCACCCAGGTAAGGCTAATGTTGTTTTTGATGCCTTGAACAGGTTGTCTATGGGTACTACCGCCCATTTTGAGGAAGATAAGAAAGAGCTAGCAAGATATGTGCATAGGCTTGCACGATTGGGAGTTTGACTAATGGATTCTGCGGAAGGAGGAGTAGTGCTGATGAATGGGGCTGAATCATCATTAGTATCAGAAGTAAAAGAGAAGCAAGACCAAGATCCTATTTTTCTTGAATTGAAGGCAAATGTTCATAAGCAAAAAGTAATGGCTTTTGAATAAGGGGGAGATGGTGTGTTTAGGTTTCATAGCAGATTGTGTATACCAAGGGTGGATGAACTCCAAGAGAGGATCATGGAGAAAGCTCATAGCTCCATATATTCCATTCATCCGGGTTCCACAAAGATGTAACATGACTTGAGAGAAGTATATTGTTGGAATAGTATGAAGAAGGGGATTGCAGAATTTGTTGCTAAGTGTCCGTACTGCCAACAAGTTAAAGTAGGGCACCAAAGGCCTGGTTGTATGGCTCATAATATAGAACTTCTGGAATAGAAGTGGGAGATGATTAATATTGATTTCATCAGAGGTTTACCAAGGTCTCGCAAGCAGCATGATTCTATTTGGGTTATCGTTAACAGAATGATGAAATCAGCCCACTTTTTACCGATACAGACTACCCATTCAGCAGAAGATTATGCCATGTTTTACATTCAAGAGGTAGTGAGACTTCATGGAGTACTTGTTTCGATTATATCAGATAGAGGTGCATAATTTACTGCACAGTTCTGGAAATCTTTTCAGAAAGGTTTGGGTTCAAAGGTGAACTTGAGTACTGCTTTTCATCCACAAACAGATGGACAAGCAGAGTGCACTATTCAGACTTTAGAATATATGTTGATGGCCTCTGTGATTGACTTCAAGGGCAATTAGGATGATCACCAACCTCTCATTAAGTTTACTTACAACAATAGTTACCACTATAGCATCCTAATGGCTCCTTATGAAGCTCTTTATGGGTGAAGATGCAAATATCCTATTGGATGATTTGAAGTTGGTGAAGCTGGGTAAACAAGGACCAGAATTAGTTCATCTAGCTATGGAGAAAGTGAATGTAATTCCAGAAAGGTTGAAACCAGTGCAGAGTCGTCAGAAATCCTACACTGATGTTAGGAGGAGGGAGTTAGAGTTTGAAGTAGATGATTGAGTATATTTGAAAGGTTCACTGATGAAGGGTGTTATGAGGTTTGGTAAGAAGGGAAGCCTTAGTCCCCGATAAATTGACCCTTACAGAATATCCAAAAGGCTTGGTAATGTAGATTATGAATTGGAGCTACCCTAAGAATTAGTAGCAATTTACCCGATATTTCATATTTCTAAGTGGAAGAACTGCATGGTAGATCCTTCACTTATCATACCAATGGAAGATATTAGTATCAAGGATAGCTTATTATATGAGGATATTCTGATTCAGATTCTAGATCACCAGGTTCGCAACTTAAGGACTAAGGAAGTAGCATCACTCAAAGTCCTTTGGAGGAATCACTTTTTTGAAGAAGCTACTTGGGAAGCTGAGAAGGCTATTAAAAAGAGATACCCATATCTTTTTCATCCCGAAGAAATTCCAGACCAAGGTACTAATTCTTTTCTTAGTACTTTTTAATTTTTATACTTCATGTGTTAAATTTGCTTGTTGGGTGTTGAGTTGAATGTTAGAAGATACACCCTTAGCCTACTAAGAGTAATCTCATTCGAGGACAAATTTTCCCAAGGGGGAGATATTGTAACATCTCGCTAATTGAAAGAACTAGAAAGAGCTAGAATTAGAAGAGTCATTTTTGGAAATAATGAAAAATGTGGAAAATTTGTTAAGTTATGTTAAGTTTTAGTTTTTGGTTAACTTCAAACGATCATAACTCCTAGTTCAGGACGAGTTAGGTGTGCCTCCAGATACCGTAGGAAATATATTGGGGTTATCTTTCCAACTCCGCCATGTTTTCAAGATTCTGAGTTCATATGAGTGACATATGCCGATTGGAAGTTGGGTTGTTTTGATAAGGAAAGTCCAATACGGATTTTGAAAGGGTAGTTTGGTTTTTTGGTTACCCAATTGTTTTATTTTGTTCTAGGTAATTAAGTTAGGGTCTAATCAAAACTAGATCAGTTTAAGCTTTGGCTAAAATATGCTAGGCCTTGGAGAAAAGAGAAAATAGGAGAAAGGAGATGAAAAGTTCAAGGTTCGTCGATTTCATGGAGAATTTCGTGTTGATTTCGCCAAGGGTTAATCCCTACGAGGTATGCGAGACTTTCATAACGTTGGGTTCATTCACCCACGTGTCAATCATGTTTAGTTCAGAAAAATTAGTCCTGAAAAGGTTGAAGTTTGGTGTTCTTGATATATGTTCTTGAAATTGGTTTTAGTTCTTGAGAGTTGATGGGATTATTGAGTTCCAGATGGTGTCGATTTTTAGAGTTATATTTGATTAGATTCTTATGTACATGTACTGGGTATCTGAATCTAAAGATAATTTGAGAAAAATAGTCAAGTTTAGGTGATTTATGGTTGGAAAAACGAAGAAGGAAAAGTCGGGCGAATCCAGGCACCAAGTCCGCGTAATTCGTCAAGCTTTGGGAAACTCTTTCGCGTCAAGGATCATTCTGACTCAAAATTTATTTAGAGACGAAATAATAAGATGCATCTCCGCGTCGCGGACTTGTTTGCCGACAGTGATTTCTAGATGTTTTCTCATGTTTAACTATCTAAAAAACACTCTTAAACATCATGAGATCTTTCCTATCAGAAATCACAATCCTTGAATCCATAATTCAGTTCAAGGAAAGTTAAGAGTAAAGTCAAGAGAAGTCAAGAGTCAAGTTAAGAGAAATTCATAAAGTTTTCCAAAAGTCTTTTACAAATATTTTAACTTTGTTTTAAGACTTGAGCTTTTGAGTTGAGGAAAGAGTAAGAATAAAGTTCATTTCTTCAAAGATTATACGGGAACTAAGTATTCCCAAGAGTTAAAATGTTTTCACATTTGACCAAGAAAGGAAACACCGATTTCCAAGAGAGATTTTAAGCTAAAATTTGAGTAATTATCTCAAATCAAAGAAGAATTTTTTTAAAAAAAACATATGAGTTGAGTACACTTTGGGAGTGGTATTGAGCTCCGATATGGGGACGCGAGTTCATAATAACTCAAGTCTCCATAAACCATGTAGTCAGGTAGAAAAGGATCATACTTTTTAGATGATTCCTTAGTGCTTTTTAGCATAGATTGTGGATCCAGTTATTTAAGGCGTTTATATGACGGTAAAGTATAGGAATGTTTTGGCAGTGTGGGCAAGACGTTGTATCATCACTTAGGCTCATAATGGTGATTGTCGGTTAGAGAAACTCCAATAGTACTATATTACTCTATTTTATGAGTAAACTGAATTGGTGTTGTATTTGTTTATTACATTGAGTTGTCATCTACTGTTTTACATACTTTGTATAAACTGCACCATTATTTTATTTTTTTTACTTTACATTTGAGTTAAGGTATTCATGAGTTGAGTAAAGCCAAAGTAAATGTTCCTTTCAGATTGCTTTCAAGCTTATGTTATGTTTAGTTTTCCCCTCGCATACACGTACATTCAATGTACTGATGCCATTTGCCTGCATCATTTTATGATGCAGACATAGGTAACAGGGATCAGCATCCAGTGCCTCGTTGATCTAGTTAAGCACTCAGAGTAAGTTGGTGAGCCTCCTGGCTTTCTGGAGGACTCCTTTTACATTTTCTTTAGTATTTCAATTGCAAGGACGACTGGGGGTCTTGTACCGACATCCCTGTTTGTTTTAGAGGCTTCATAGATGAGTAGTCGGAGTTCTTTACTCTTGTATTTCAGATGTTTTGATATAACACTTGAGTTGCCATCTATGGCTAGTTTAAATGTTTAACCTTAAACGTTCTATATTTATTTGAGACGGTTGTTTTAAAATGAATTTGAATATTTGTATTAATGCTTAAAGTCTTCAGCTAAGTAAGTAAGTTAGGCCAAAGGTTTTCTTGGGGAAAAAAATGGTTCTCGAGTGCCACCCACGTCTGGGGTGTAGGTGATATACCGTGACTTTACGGTATTTCTAATACATTTCACTTACAAGTTGTGTGTGTCTAGGGCCTTTTTATATTGGTTTTTATGTGTTTTTATCATGTTTTGCAGGAAAGGTGTTCAGGCGCGGAAGTGTAGAGACAGCTGAAAGAAATGCAGAAACATGGCATTCACGAAAGTGATCAACGGACCGTAGGTCCATTCACGGTCCGTAGGTGATGACCGTATATCAGCAGGCATGGTATTAAGTACAAATTAGGGAGATCTGACCAAGTGTGGAACCACGGTGCCCATTGACGGTCCGTAGATTGATCTACGGACCGTACTGTTGATCTGTACAGTGATACTGCGAGGGTTCCAGTACCTGAATTTTGAAGATTCTAAGTATGGAGCTACGGAGGGGATTGACGGACCGTAGGTCAATCTAAGGTCCATATTGCTGGTCCGTCGTTTGCTTCGAAGAGGCTAATTTTTGGAAGCTAAAATATTTTCTAAGTCCCGATTGACGGAAGGGACTTACAGACCGTATATCCATCGACGGTCCGTAAGTCGGTCTCGTGGATTGAAGATGCGTACCTGAACAAAACTTTCCTTGATTTGTTTCCCTTTTTATTTAGAATTTGTTTTCTATAAATAGGGCATAAAAACCTCATTTTTGGGGGTTAGACACTATTATTCTAGTTTTACTTTGTAACTTTGGAGATTAATTTGCAACTCTAGCAATTATTGATTTCCCAAGTTCGTTTTGAAGATTTTGGCTTTGCAATTCAAGTTAAATTTCTGGGTTTATTATTCTCTTTACGTAAGTTCATGATTTCTTCATCTACAATTATGAATTGTGTTCTTGCCAATATGAGTAACTAAATCCACAACTAGGGTTATGGGAACCATGAGCGATTAATAAAGTATGAATAGTAAATAAGCAATTCTTGAATAGTGTGTTGCATGTATTGATAATTCTTTCGTTTAGAAGTCTTTTTAACGGTGGCCAACGTTAGAACTTGTCTTGTTGCTACTTGCCGGACCAAGGAGGTAATCAACAAGAAAAGAATTATCAACATAGATTTAGTGTGATACTATCTAATAGGCTAGTGTCGATTGTTGCAAAGTAATAACTAAGCCAAACATCGACTATGACGTCTAATATGAGGTAAAGGTAAGGGTTAGTAAATTATACACACGTAACCGGACCAAGGTGCGGGGTGAAATTCTCTAGATGCCGGACCAAGGATTTAGAGATACCTAACTTATCACTTTGCGCGTAATACACTAGAAAAGGATTGTTGTTACTAGGATTACTGCGTTATGAGATTGTGGGGAACATGTATACCCTAGTTATTTCTCTTATCTTGAAAACAACCAAAGTTGAGTTTGATTTCTGATTACTTATTAAGTTCTTACTATTTGTTTCACACAAGCACAACCCCCCCTTTAATTACCAGTTTCTGGAAATAATTTGACTGATTGAATATAATTCTTGGTTAAAGTAAAGTCTAAACCATTTTCCTTGTGGGATCGATCCCAACCTACAAGTTTGGTTCTTTACTTGATAACGATCGCTTATACTTCTGTACGGAGGTGTAATTTGAGCGTATCAAATTTTGGCGCCGCTACCGGTGAATCTAGCTTTTAGATTTATTTTTAACTACATCATTGAACGTTAGTCAAATATTTCCTAATTTTACTTTTTTCTTTTGTTTTTGTCTCTCTCATGTTCCGACTCTAGTGTATACCAAGTACACGGAGCCAAGGCGAACCACTCACTCCGTACGATCGAGAGTTAAACAGAACTTTGCAAAGAATGAACAATCAAGGACTTCCAGTTAATCTTATCGAAGGAAATCTAGATGAAGCAGTTGAGTTACAACAGCCAAGAGTAGTTGGTGGGGAAAACCAGGGTCTAGCTGAAAATTAATTGGGAGATGCAGTGAGAGTGCATGGTCCACCAGGCCCACAACAACATGACAACTATCGGGGCAACATTGATATTGCAGACTCTGATGGACCCATTGTCCTACCTCCTCTACCTCCAGGGCACACATCTGTGGTGACTAGTAGTTTAATGTAGATGCTTACAGCAAGAGGCTTATTTTCAGGATCGCCATCGGAGGATCCACATGCTCACTTGGCCAAGCTAAGGGTGGTTTGCAAAAGTTGTGTAGGTAGACCAGACTTGGATATGAATGTCATCGAATTACGAGTGTTCCCTCTGTCAGTGACAGGCGATGTTGCAGTATGGTTCACTGAGGTTCCGTATAACTGAATTTTCACATGGGACCAACTAATAGAGGTGTTTAAAGCAAAGTAATATCCAGTGTCTAAGAAGCTCAATCACAAAGATAGGGTCAACAATTTTGTGGCATTACCTGGAGAGTCTGTGATTAGCTCGTGGGACACATTCACTGCTTTCGTAAGAAGTGTCCCAAACCACCGTATTGATGATGAGTCACTGAAGGAATATTTCTATCGAGGACAGGATGATAACAATAAAGCAGTACTTCACATTATTGCTGGAGGTTCATATGGTGATTGTACATATGCACAGATTACTAAAAAACTGGAGAGGATCTCTCGCAACAATAAAGCATGGAGCACTCGGAGGTCAGATACTGGGAGAAACACATTTGCCGTTCATAGTACAAATAACAACTCTGCAGATGATATTCGTGAAGAGATGGCCCAGATGAGGACCGAGTTGGGGTTGGTATTGAAGCATGTGAGCGGAGGACCAAAAAAGGTAAATGTTGTGAATTATTTAACTAAAACTCCACCATAAGTGGAAGAGTGTTACTATGAAGAAGATACTTATGCTGTGAATGATCAGAATGGGGGGTTTCTGACCAAACGCCCAAGGATCCAACACGGAAAATTGGCGCCGAGGTCAAGGAAACCAAGGTCGAAACTATGGAAATTACAATCGAGGGGGTCACTATGTCCGGGATGGAACTTCAATCACGACAACAACTACAACAGGAACAACTATGGCAACAGAAACTATCGGGTCGGACCTTATGTTCCCCCTCAAAATTGGCAATCTGGTGCTAGGGAAACTGGAGGCAATATGACGCGTATTAAAGATATGTTACAGAAAATGATGAGAAGGTTTGATGCGACTGATGAGAATGTGAAGGAGATGAGAAACGACTTGTCTTGTATTGGTCAAAAGGTTGATGCCCATGCAGTGTCAATAAAGCATCTAGAGCAGCAGATTACTCAGTTGTCTACTACAGTGAACCCACGTCAACCTGGCACTCTTCCTAGCAACACCATCCAGAATCCAAAGAATGATGGTCATTGTATGACAGTTACTACTCGAGGGGGTAAGCAAACTATAGATCCACCTAGGCCGTCTGTGGTGGAAGTTGAGATTAGAAAAGAAGATGATGTGATAGAGGGTAGACCAGATTCTGAGAAGGCTATGACATAACAAGAAGTGGAGATATCTCAGAACGTGGTTCCCATACCTAGACCTCCACCACTTTTTCCGCAAAGGTTAGTGAAGAAGACTGAAGATGGTAAATATCGCAGGTTTATCACCATGTTGAAGCAGCTTTCTTTCAATGCTCCTTTGATAGAAGACTTGGAGCAAATGCCTGGGTATGCGAAGTTCATGAAAGATATGGTGACAAAGAAAAGATCTGTGAGTTTTGAAGATGATGATAAATTGCAGCATTGTAGCGCTACTGCTACAAGAACTCTTGTGCAGAAAAAGGAAGACCCTGGTGTTTTCACGATCCCATGTACTATAGGGTTGTTACACTTTGCTAAGGCATTGTGTGATCTTGGTTCTAGAATCAACCTCATGCCCTTGTCTATTTACAAGAAGTTGGGTTTAGGGGACCCAAAGCCCACTGCAATGCGGTTACTAATAGCCGATGGAACTGTGAAAAGGCCCATTGGTGTACTCCATGATGTGCTAGTGAAAGTGGAGTCTCTCATTTTTCTGGTAGATTTTGTGATTCTTGACTGTAAGGTTGATTTTGAGGTTCCCATCATCCTTGGGAGACCATTTCTTGCCACAGGGCATGCATTGGTTGATATGGAAAAGGGACAGATGAAGTTCAGATTGAACAATGAAGAAGCAACTTTCAATATCTGTAGGTCTATGAAGCAGAATGGTGAGCTCCAAGCAGTATCTGCTATAACTTACAGAGTGGAGAGTGGGTTAGAAGTGCAAATTGAAGAGCGACTAGGAGTTGAGGCACTAGCAGCAGTCATGATGAATTTCGTTAGTGATGGTATTGAAGAGTATGATGAGTTGGTAGCCGCACTTGATAGGTGTGAATACCGGTCCAAACCAAAGAAGTATGAGCTAGACATGAAGAATCGCGAGTCCCCACCTACAAGACCATCTATTGTGGAGGCACCAAAATTGGAGCTTAAAGCTCTACCACTACACTTGAGGTATGTATATTTAGGTGAAGAGAATACTTTACCGGTTATCATTGCAGCAGATTTGAATGCAAGGCAAGTAGAGTTCTTGGCGACTATTTTAAAGAGGTTCAAGAGAGCGATTGGGTGGACTATTGCAGATATTATTGGGATCCCCCCGGTATCTGCTCTCACAAAATCCAACTCATTCCAGATCATAAGCCAATTGTTGAGCACCAGAGAAGATTAAATCCACCTATGCAAGAGGTAGTCAAAAAGGAGATCATCAAGTGGCTGGATGCGGGAGTTATTTATCCCATTTCAGATAGTAATTGGGTATGTTCTGTGCAGTGTGTGCCTAAAAAAGGTGGTATGACTGTGGTTCCAAATGAAAGAAATGAGCTTGTTCCAATGAGGCCTGTCACTGGATGGAGAGTTTGCATGGATTACCAGAAGTTGATTGTGTGGAGAGAAAAAGACCACTTTTCTATGCCATTCATGGACCAGATGCTGGATAGACTTGCAGGAAAGGGTTGGTATTGTTTTCTTGATGGGTCTTCAGGCTACAATCAAATCTCTATAGCTTCAGAAGACCAAGAGAAGACCACCTTCACTTGACCATATGGGAGTTTTGCTTTCAAACGGATGCCATTTGGGTTATGCAATGCTCCAGCAACCTTCCAGCGCTGTATGATGTAGATATTTTCTGATATGGTGGAGGATACTATTGAAGTGTTCATAGATGATTTTTCAGTTGTAGGTGAGTCTTTTGATCGTTGTCTAGATCATCTGGCCGAGGTGCTTAAAAGGTGTGAAGACTGCAATTTGGTGCTTAATTGGGAGAAGTGTCACTTCATGGTTAAAGAAGGTATAGTGTTGGGACATCGAATTTCAGAGGAAGGTATTGAGGTTGATAGAGCTAAAGTTGAGGTAATAGAAAATCTTCCGCCACCCATTTAAATAAAAGGTGTTAGAAGTTTTCTTGGGCATGCAGGTTTTTTATAGGAGATTCATCAAAGATTTCTCAAAAATTGCATATCCCTTGTGCAAACAGCTCGAGAAGGACAGTAAGTTCTATTTTGATGATGCTTGTCTTAAAGCATTTGGAGAGCTGAAGAAAAAGTTGGTTACAGCACCTATCATTATTTCACCGAATTGGGGACAACCGTTTGAGGTAATGTGCGATGCGAGTGAAGTGGCGCTTGGTGTAGTATTGGGTCAAAGGCGCGAGAAAATTCTTCACCCTATTTTCTATGCTAGCAAAGCTCTAAATGTGGCCCAGAAGAATTATACTGTGACCGAACAAGAACTTCTTGCGGTGGTTTTTGCATTCGAAAAATTTCGATCCTACTTGCTTGGTACTAAGGTCATCGTGCATATTGACCATTCTGCATTGAGGTATTTGATGGCGAAAAAGGATGTAAAACCACGATTGATTAGATGGGTATTGTTGCTGCAAGAGTTTGATTTTGTGGTAAAATATAGAAAGGGAACCAAAAATCAAGTTGCCGACCACTTGTCCAGATTAGAGGTAGAGGATATGCTAAAGCTTGGAGATACGGCTGAATTAATGATGCTTTTCCAGAAGAAAAGGTATTCGCTGCTTCTAATGATTTGATTCCCTGGTTCGCAGACTTTGCTAATTATTTGGCAAGCGATATTGTGCCACCCGATTTGTCTTTTCACCAAAGGAAAAAGTTTATGCATGATGTGAAGAAATTCTTTTGGGATGAACCTTATTTGTATCGTAGTTGTGCTAATGGGATTATTCGTCGCTGTGTGCCTGAGGTTGAGATGTTGAGTGTACTTAAAGCATGTCATTCATCGCCCGTTGGTGGGCATCATAGTGGTATTCGGACTGCACATAAGATTTTGCAGTGTGGATACTATTGGCCTACCATCCACCAAGATGCTCATGATTTCGCCAAGTCTTGTGATCGTTGCCAAAGAGATGGAGGGATTTCAAAGAGGCAAGAGCTCCCTATGAATCCTATATTGGTGATAGAATTGTTTGATGTATGGGGCATTGATTTTATGGGTCCATTTGTGAGTTCATATGGGATGAAGTATATTCTTGTTGCGGTTGATTATGTATCGAAGTGGGTGGAAGCAGTAGCGCTCTCCAACAACGAAGGTAAAAGTGTCACCGCATTCTTGAAAAAGAATATCTTCTCCAGATTTGGTACACCGAGGGCTATTATTAGCGATGGAGGCTCTCACTTTTGTAATAAGTTGTTCAAGGCACTACTTGAGAAATATGGTGTCCGTCACAATGTAGCCACTCCTTATCATCCACAGACTAGCGGTCAAGTTGAAGTGTCCAACAGAGAAATCAAACAGATATTGGCGAAGACTGTGAACGCCAATCGAACGGATTGGTCAAGGAAGCTTGATGATGCTCTATGGGCATATCGCACTGCATACAAGACCCCCATAGGTATGTCTCCTTACCAACTTGTATATGGGAAGTCTTGTCATTTACCAGTAGAGCTAGAGCATAAGGCTATGTGGGCAATGAAGAAGTTAAATTTGGATTGGGGCACTGCATCTAATCAAAGGATGAATGACTTGAATGTGCTTGATGAGTTTCGCCTAAAAGCTTATGAAAGTTCAGCCTTATACAAAGAGAAGATGAAGAGGTATCATGATCAAAGAATTAAAAAGCGAGAATTTGTGGTTGGTGATCTTGTGCTGCTATTCAACTCTAGGTTGCGCCTATTTCCAGGCGAACTCAAGTCCAAGTGGACCGGGCCATTTTTGCTCACAAAAGTGCTCTCGCATGGAGCAGTTGAGCTTGAAAATAAGGATGGAACAAGGTTTGTGGTAAACGGGCAAAGGATCAAGATCTATATGGGAAATGCTGAAACTGTGCAAGAAGTGATCGAGGCCTGCAATCTTGATGAAGTCTGAGTAATAAAGACACCTGCGTCGTGCCGCGACGTTAAATCAAGCGCTGCTTGGAAGGCAACCCAAGATGTACAATCTGGCCAACGATAGGATTCTGTTTTCCATTTAGTTGTTTAGCTTTCTTTGATTACTTGCGTCTTTGTATCAATGTAGGTAGGTGCTTCAGTGTTTTAGTTCTTAGTGTCCAGAAAATATAAAAAAATAATAGCCTATTGGTTGCTACATGTGCAGGTACACCACGCAATAAACCTGCAGAAAATGGTTTGGTGCAGAGATCTACGGATCCCATCGACGGTCCGTCGATTGATCCACGGACCGTCAATGGTATCCGTAGATCCAAAGTAAGTCCCAAAATTTGTCCAAGTATAATAGTGATCTACGGTCCTGATTTACGGACCGTATATCGACTCACGGACCGTAGACGGGGTCTCGTGAGTCCAAACCCTAAGGTTGTCTGACCCGACCCAGACCCCCCTTACTTAAAAGCCCCCATGTTTCAAACCATTCCTCTTCCCTCCATTACTCCCAAAACCATTTCTAACATTCCATAACCTCCCTAAATCACTCCATAACTCCCCCATAACCTCATCCCTTCCATAATTCCCCAACTTCCTTTCCATTTCAAATACAACCCATCCCATAATCTCACACCAAAGGGTCTGGTGTTTGGTCAGTAACGAAGAGGTGACTCTTTGGTCTTGCTAAGCATAGTATCATCACGCAATCACCCCACTCCTTGTTTCTTGTAAAGTAATAGACTTTCCCCTCACTTTGAATTTCGATTCATAGATTGAATATAGAGAGTCTGGAGTTCGGTCTTGACCTTAGGTAATTGTTAGATGAAAGTGCATGATAAACTTGAAAATTACAATGCCCTTGGAAAGATAGATAGTGATTGTATAGCATTATTGTATGTGATCGTAAAAACTATATGTTAGTTTCGACTTAGGGTTCCACATCTAGTCTAAATTGTTGGGTATAATTATCGGTCGGAATCTTAAGAATGACGAACTAGCATAATTTAAATTTGTAAATGCATGATGAGGTTGTGTTAATGTTGAAAACTAAGGCCAAAAAAATGTAGGATACCTGGCACTGATGGCTTCCACGATACCCCGTCTACGGACCGTACATCCATCTACGGACCGTAGATGGGGTTCGTAATTGGATGCGCCTGAAAAATTTCAGCAAGTGTGAAACTACGGAGATGGACTACGGTCTGTAGGTCCATCTACGGACCGTTCTGCACTTCCGTGGTTTCCATCTGCGACCTATATGTTAGGCCCCCTGATCCACGAAAGAGATCCACAGACCGTAGATCAGTCTACGGACCGTAGGTCTCCTCCGTGGATGACCACTGTAGCATCTGTCAAAATTTTTTTGTGGACTTAGTTGAGGGTCGTTACCAATTCTAAAAGTTTCTTTTGTTGTGTATGGTTAGTTTTGGCACTAATATCGTTCCCGCAGGTACGATGGCACCTAAGAAGATGGTCACCTACTCAAAACGGGGCAAGTCCAAATTTATTGCCCCTAGTTTCCAGTTAATTGATGAGGACACTGACAATGACTCTGACCCAGCATATGTGCCTCTCAACCTTAGGGCTTCTCGTGCTGTACCTAGAAGCACCCCCTTTAGGTACTCCCCGATGTAGTCACTGTATCCCAGTCTGATGAGGAGCACACACTGATCGGGTCACCAACTGGGGCTGCTTCCAGTTCAGAGGAACCTATGTCCGGGTCCGAGTATGCCCATGCCTCAGGCTCCCAGTCTGCCCACTATTCACAATCAGAGTTTGCCCATGCTACAGGGTCCAATGCCAAATCATCCACAGGGTCTGGAGAGAATGACCAAGTAGCCTCGTCTGACGAGACAACTAGCTCAGAGTCCATACCTCCACCACGGAATGATGACCCCACTCTTGTAGCCGGCGAGCTGAATAGGTGGTGTGTAGAAGGTCAATGACAAATCTATTGGGATGCTAAGATGGTCAATGCCAAACAAAAGATGGCCCGACTAATTACAAAAGAGCGCAGAGTCCTCACGGGGAGCTTGCATACTGTTCCAGATATTCACCGGCTGTTCTACCTTCACAAGTGTGACTGGATGGCTCGAGACCCAAGGACGTATAGCGAGGAGATTGTACGGGAGTTCTATGCTTCCTATGCTGCCACTCTCTGCGGTTTCATTTCCAAGCGGTCAAAGCCACTAGCTCAGGCTCCGCTCACGTCCACCTTGGTTCGAGGGTGTCCGGTGGACATATCACCTGCCACCATTAGCCATTTTCTCTATGGTCCTACCACAGGCCACTCTTGGTCTCCTAACACTTCAAAGTTTGATTACCGCTGGGACATCGTACGGAGTGGCGCTTTTCAGAGAAATGCTGACCAGCGAGAGGTTGTTATACTATGGCTGGCCTGGTACATTGCTACAGATGGCGAGCGTGCGGAAAGGGTCACTGCTCCACGATTGGGCATCCGGAAGGCCACGTTAAATTTTGTGGCCAAGTTCTTTTGGTTGTTGGTGCGTAACAGAGTGTCGCCGACAAAAGCTGACAATCAAGTCACGTGGGACAGAGCAGTCATGGTTACAACATTAGTAGTAGGAGTGGAGATCGACTTTGCCCACATGTTTCTAGTAGAGATTCACGAGAGGGCATTCAGGACCTCCACCACCTACCCTTTCCCCTGTCTAATTTTTCATTTGTGCAGGGACTCTGGAGTGCCGATTTGGCATTGCCACAAGTTAGTCCACCCTACAGGGGCATTGGACATCGGCCTTATTTGGGATGACATAAATGTGGCAGCTCCTCGCAGAGAGCCTCAGGTTGAGGTACCTCCTTTGGGTGCCGATATTGCAGACACAGTGGGGCAGGCACAGGGTGATGACCTTAGCATCCCCGATCACACTGACACTGTCCCGGGCTCCTCATCTTAGGCAGCTAGTATGATTCCTAGCTCTTCCTGGTCCACACCGCAGTTAGGAGCTACTGTGGTCCCTTTGGCCAGAGTACAAAAATTAGAAGCTCAGATGGCCACCCTACTACGTCACATCCAGCCGTGGATGCAAAAGTCCATCGCTAAGTCAGAGGCCAGAATGGAGCGCAGGATGGAGGGGATGATGGACCGTAAGGTCCTGGCTATTAATAAGCGGCTTGACGCCTTTGAGTTGTGAATCCTCGAGCGATCAGCTCCGGCCATAGACTTATATGTTTTGCAGGCTGACGTAGCCAGCCTCCGGACTGACGTTGATGCCATTCTTGCTGCACCTTCAGTTGAGACTCAGGCTGCTCCTACTGCACTAGCTGATGATACAGTGCTAGATGCTCTATTCAGTGGAATCGTCGAGGAAGGCCTGCACCGACACATGCCAAGGGCAAGCGGCATAGCTCTCATCGCACGGTGGAAGAGAAAGCTCAGAAAAGACAGTGTCGGCAGGGGAAGGAGGCTAGGAGGGCTTCGATTGCAGACGAAGAGTTGCGCCAATAGAGGGTGCATGAGAGAGCTGCAAGGGCATCGAGCTCTGCCCAGTTGTAGAGGTTTAGCCAATATTGAGGGACGTTGTGAGCATCACTGATGGTGCGGTGAGATTGATAGAGAGCACTAGTGAGAATTCTATGATTGCAGATGTGGGTACTACTGAGGGTGCCACCACCACTGTTCCAGCGGGCTCCGGGAAACCGGATCCCCCTACTTGTTGATGATTCACCGGCGCTTTGCGCCACAGGTTTGCTTCATCCAAATCCATTTTCTTTTACTGTTTCTGTATGCATTGTGGACAATTGCATCTATTTTTGTTGGGGGTGGGGTAAATGGATTGTGAGTGATAGGGTGAAGTCTGAATAACCCAACTCATGAATCCTCTCTTAGGGTTTTCTTGCCTGTGTTCTTTTCCCCCATGAGACTGTTTAAATTTTTGTTGAACCGGCATGTCTTAGGATTGTATGTGTAGAAGCATGATACAGAATGAAGTATGATGGCTTATGAAAAATAATACCCGTCAAATTCTGGGATGTATGCTAGAAGTAGGCTACGATTAGTTGTTTGTGTTGGCTCTGAGTATGACATAGTAACAATCGACTTGATGGCATGACTAGACCTGAAACTTGAACTGAGTAATCTGATAATCTGATAATGAAACTATGTGCCAAGAGTGGGAGAGAATCATTGAATGTTCAAACGATTTTGTGCAAAACTAGAACTTGCCTGGTTAGTCCTGCTAAGACAATTCAATCTAGAGGATAAGAAGTGATCATAGGCCATTGTTCTGAAAAAATCCACAAATTGCCTAGAAGGATTCAACCAAATGAAATAACTGTCCCCTTTGATCCAACTTTGAGCCTAAAAATAAACCATTTCTTTCTAAAAGCCCGAACACACTTTCCCATAATCTACTATGTTGGCCCCGGTCCCTCCTTGGACATGTGCACTTTGACTTAGGCCAAAAGCCTAAGTTGAGGGTGGCTAATGTAGAAAGTAACATCAATCTTGGCCCTGACCTGACATCGGGTATTGTGCACCTCAACTAACGGAAAATCCATAAGTTGAGGGTGGCTATGAAAGAGGAAACTGAAAGAAAAATGGGTATGAAAAGAGTGAAAAAAAATGTGAGGAAAGGATGTGACTTGTTAAAAGCTAGAGGAACAATAAAATAAAAGGAAAATGAGCTACAAAGTCTAAAGTCACATTCGTGAATGAAGAAAATTGAGGGAAAGAAGGTAAAGTGATAATATGACAAAAATAGGGCAAAAGAAGAGGTTAAAAGTCTAGTGTAATGACAAGGAGGGAAGAAAGTCACTAAGCAGTACCCAAATGTACCACACCTGACCCTGAGCCTACGTTACAAGCCAATAAAGTCCTATAGTGATCCTAGAGTCTAGTTTGGAGTGTCTAAGCAGTGAAAATAAGGGCAAGCTTATGGCAGTAAGCACTAACTGTATTTGAAATTAGTTCTAAGCGTGAGTGTTGAATAAATCCTTGTACCAAGAATGACATTAAATTTTTGCAAAAAGGGGATTTCGTTTGAAGTAAGGGCACTATTTACATCGTCAGAAAGTTGGTACCTGGGTGACAGTGAGAAGGTGTCTATTATGTGTTAGTTGGTTGGTCTGTGTCATGATGTGATCCATATAAATTGGCTTATCAAGTCTAAGAGAACGAATGTGCACCCGAATTATGAGGAGGTAGAGAGCCATGTGATTGCTTGAGTTTAGAAATGCTTGCTTCTATACAAGTGTCGTTTAGAGTTGTAGTGCGTCGCTTGAGGACAAACAACGAATTTAAGTTGAGGGTGTTGATATACCGTGTGTTTACGGTATTTCTAATACATTTCACTTACAAGTTGTGTGTGTCTAGGGCCTTTTTATATTGGTTTTTATGTGTTTTTATCATGTTTTGCAGGAAAGGTGTTCAGGCGCGGAATTGTAGAGACAGCTGAAAGAAATGCAGAAACAGGGCATTCACGGAAGTGATCTACGGACCGTAGGTCCATTCACGGTCCGTAGGTGATGACCGTAGATCAGCAGGCATGGTATTGAGTACAAATCAGGGAAATCTGACCAAGTGTGGAACCACGGTGCCTATTAACGGTCCATAGATTGATCTACGGACCGTACTGTTGATTCGTAGAGTGATACTGCGAGGGTTTCAGTACCTGAATTTTGAAGATTGTATGTATGGAGCTACGGAGGGGATTGACGGACCGTAGGTCGATCTACGGTCCGTACTGCTGGTCCGTCGTTTGCTTCAGAGAAGCTGATTTTTGGAAGCTGAAATATTTTCTAAGTCCCGATTGACGGAAGGGACTTACAGACCGTACATCCATCGACGGTCCGTAAGTCGGTCTTGTGGATTGAAGACGCGTACCTGAACAAAACATTCCTTAATTTGCTTCCCTTTTTATTTAGAATTTGTTTTCTATAAATAAGGCATAAAAACCTTGTTTTTGGGGGTTAGACACTATTATTCTAGTTTTACTTTGTAACTTTGGAGATTAATTTGCAACTCTAGCAATTATTGATTTCCCAAGTTCGTTTTGAAGATTTTGGCATTGCAATTCAAGTTAAATTTCTGGGTTTATTATTCTCTTTACGTAAGTTCATGATTTCTTCATCTACAATTATGAATTGTGTTCTTTCCAATATGAGTAACTAAATCCACAACTAGGGTTGTGGGAACCATGAGCGATTAACAAAGTATGAATACTAAATAAGCAATTCTTGAATAGTGTGTTGCATGTATTGATAATTCTTTCGTTTAGATGTCTTTTTAACGGTGGCCAACGTTAGAACTCGCCTTGTTGCTACTTGCCGGACCAAGGAGCTAATCAACAAGAAAAGAATTATCAACATAGATTTAGTGTGATACTATCTAATAGGCTAGTGTCGATTGGTGCGAAGTAATAACTATGCCAAACATCGATTATGATGTCTAATATGAGGTAAAGGTAAGGGTTAGTAAATTATATACACGTAGCCGGACCAAGGTGCTGGGTGAAATTCTCTAGATGTCGGACCAAGGATTTACAGATACCTAACTTATCACTTTGCATGTATTACACTAGAAAAGGATTGTTGTTACTAGGATTACTGCGTTATAAGATTATGGGGAACACGTATACCCTAGTTATTTCTCTTATCTTGATAATAACCAAAGTTGAGTTTGATTACTGATTACTTATTAAGTTCTTACTAGTTGTTTCACACAAGCACAACCCTCCCTTTAATTACCTGTTTCTGGAAATAATTTGACTAATTGAATATAATTGTTGGTTAAAGTAAAGTCTAAACCATTTTCCTCGTGGGATCAATCCCAACCTACAAGTTGGGTTCTTTACTTGATAACGATCGCTTATACTTCTGTAAGGAGGTGTAATTTGAGCGTATTAGTAGGCTCGGGGCATGACAGCTTTACATTGCTCTCGTCCTTCTATCGTGCCTTGACTTTTGTCTTATTACAATGGTTCAATTCCCGAGCAGTTTTGGATTGACAATTTTGATTATATGTCATTCTCGTCTGATTTTATTAAGAATTTATAATTGTCCTAGGTATTTTAATATCTTTTTACGATAAAGAAGTGGGATCATCATGGCTAATCCCGGTAGAATCTTTTTAATTTTCAACCTTCACTTTATGATTTATTATCATTTTTTCATTTTAGTACACTTCTAAATAATACCAACCATCTATTATCATGCCATAACATTGTCATTTTCTCTTCTCACAACAGACTCAAATCATGATCCTTTTTGGATTGGTACGGTTGGATTATATGTGATTCTCACACGATTTTTTAAAGTGTTTTATTATCTACCTAGGCCTTTTAATACCTTCTCACGAGGAAGACACAGGATCATCATGAGCAATCCCAATATATTTTTTTTAGTTTTTAATCTTCATATGATGCTTTATTCTTATCTTTGTCATTTTAATACATATCTAAATACTACTAACCGTATATTATTATGTCGTAACATACATCATGTGACGTTAATTCATCATTGATGAAACTTTAGTCATGCAATTAGAGATATAATTCAAATTTACTGGATTTTACATTTATTTTTTCCTTCTCTCATGCTTAGACTCTTCCAACACTATTTTCAAATCATGAGATGGATTGGCAATTTAGGGTTACTTTTTATTCTCGCGTGATTTTTTGGGTGTACTAAAATTTTCTTTCGGGTTTTAATGCCCTCGCTTGTTGAAGACACATGATCATCTTGAGGAAGCTCAATAGGTTTTTAAAAATTTTTAACCCTCATGTGCTGCGTATTCTTATTGTATAATTTTAGTACACATATAAATATTATTGACTGTCAATTATCATGTCGTAACATACATTATTTCACAGTAAATTTTCATTGATGACACTTTAGTCTTGCAATTGGAAATGTAATTAAAATTAAAAATCTAATGGGTTTTACATTGCTCTTGTCCATCTCTCATGCCTAGACTTCTGTTTTATCATAATAGACTCAAATGATGAGCCGAGTTGGTAATATTGGATAATATGCGATTCTAGCACAATTTTATTAAGTTTATTATAATTTTCCTATGCCTTTCAATACGGTCACACGATGAAGACAGGGATTTATTATGAGTAAGCTGGATAATTTCTTTTCAATTTTGAACTTTCAAGTGATGCTTTATTGCTATTTTGTCTTTTTCATACACAATTAAATTATTATGACCGCCTATTATCATGTCGTAACATGCATCATCTGACATGAATTCCTCATAGATGACAATTACACAATTGGACATGTAATTGAAACTTAAATCTAATGGACTTTACATTGCTCTTGTCCTTTTCTTCTACCTAAACATTTGTCTTCTAACAATAGGGTCAAATGATGAGTTGAATTTGTAATATTTGATTATATGCGAGTGTCGCATGATTTCTTAGGTATATTATTGTAACTGCCCAACCCGCTAGCGATTTTGCTTATTTTGGTCTGTAGCAAATGGGATCATAGCCGTTTTAGTGTCAGGGTTATCGATGAGGGCTAGAGTTTAACATAGTTTAGGCAAATTTCGATAAGGTAGGGCAAACCTGAGTTTTGAGTCTAGGAAAATCACATGCGGTGTGGCAAACCTTAGTGAGGATGTTGAGTCCATCGAAGGGGTGCATGTACACCTCAACTTTAGATTATAAGTTTCATATCGGTAAAATAAAGTAGAGATGTTGGGTATATAAGTAACTAGGCCATACAAACAAGTGACGCATTTTAATGCCGCATCTAGGCCTAGAGTAGAAAATATCACTAGCGAGTTGGGCTGTTACAAATGGTATCAAAGCCACTCATTGTGTCAACCTAGTCGATGTCGACCAGATTTCAACTTAATTTAGGCATATCCTAGTAAGGCAGGGTGAACCTCAGTGGTGAGTCTAAGATAATACCATATGGTGGGGCAAACATCAACGAGAAAGTTGAGTCCATAGAGGGGGTGTATCTGATGGCTAAACTTAAGACAAGAAGTCCCACATAGGAAAAAATATAAGAGATGTCATGTATATAAGTAAGCAGGTCTTACCACATACTGACGCATTTTAATATGTGATGGCCTAATACAAAAGCAGACAATGTCACTAGTAGGCTATGTCATTACAATTACAAGTCCTAACATACATCATGTGACATATATTGCTCATTGATTACTCTTTAGTCACACAATTAGAAAATTAATAAAAATTTAAAATCTAATAGGTTTTACATTGCTCTTGTCCTTCTCTCGTGCCTAAACTTTTGTCTTCTCAGAATACGCACAAATCATGAGCTGGATTAGTATCGTCTTATCATATGTGATTCTTACATGATTTGTTTAGGTGTATTTTAATTTTACCAAGATTTTTAATATCTTTGATCAGTAAAGACACATTATCATCATGAGCAAGCCCAATAGTTTATTTTTAATTTTCAACCTTCACGTGATGATTTATTCTTATTTTGTCAATTTTAGTACACATCTAAACAATAGTAGTCGTATATTATCATGTTGTAACATACATCATCATGTGACACTAACTATTCATTGATGATAATTTAGTCACCAATTGGACATGTAATTAAAACTTAATATCTAATGGATTTTACATTGGTTTTGTCTTTCAATTGTGCCTAGACCTTTATCTTCGTGAAATAGGCTCAAATCATGAGGTTAATTGGTAATGTTGGATTATATGTGATTCTCGAATGATTATTTTTTTTAGTTTATTATATTTTGCCTAGAATATTTAATACTTTCGTACGATGACGATACAAGATCATTATGAGCAAGCCTAGTATATTCTTTTTATATTTAACCTTCACCTGATGCCTTATTCCTATTATATCTATTTAGTACACATCTAAATAATAATGATTGTCTATTATCATGTTGTAAAATGCATCACCTAACATTAATTCCTCATTGAAGAAACTTTAGTCCCATAATTACACATGTAATTAAAATTTAACATCTAATGGGATTTACATTGCTCCTGTCATTTTTTCGTACCTAGACTTTTTTCTTCTCACAATAGGATCAAATCCTTAGCTAGATTTGTAATGTTGGCTTATATGCTATTCTCGCACGATATTTTTTTTGTGTATTATTATTAGTCGGCCCCTTTCACAAGATCATCATGATCAATCTAGTAGAATATTTTTAAGTTTCAACCTTCACTTGATACTTTAATCCTATTTTTTTCATTTTAGTACACATCTAAATAATACTAACCGTCTATTATCATGTAGTAACATACATAATGTGACATTAATTCCTCATTGGACTCAATTGTCTAGTTTGTTTATATGTCCTTTTGGAGCTAAGTACATTTTCCCTCCTTTTCTATGTGATAGTCTCTAGGCACACTCTGTGTGTGTACTATATGTCTATGAATATAAATTTCTAAAACTAGTCAAGTAATTAGGTGTTTTAGTTATAACATGAAAAAATTAAAAAATCTTAAATTACTAAAATTTATGGACATTGATCTTATTTAAGTAGGTCAATAAATTGATAACCGCATCCTTGAAACCGATTAACCTTTATATTTAGTGTAAGATGTTTATCTAAATTTGTTCCACAAGTTAGATTAAAGCACATCATATTGTATTTTGTATTCAACATAGTAGAATAAACAAAAAAACAGGCCCATCAGTTCAAAGCAGTAGCATTTGATGTGATATGCCATACATCATTATTTACATTTAAGGCATTAAACAATATGCAACAACACTACAACTTATAGTTGTAACTTGTAATCACAGAAACTTGCAATGAGTAAAATAAAAAATGAAGAGAAAATATGGTTGTTGGAGTATTGGCAATACCATAATTGTTTCCGTAGTGGTATTCCACGTCACTAATCATTTTACCTGCAACACTACAATTGTCTTGGCAATTTAACTTTTTTTGACATGGTCAATATATAAAAAATTATACTTACATGAAAAAGAACTATACTATAAATAAGGTTATCCTTTAAATATATTACACCAAGATGGAGATGGTAGAATTGGTCTACTTTATCATATATATATTTTTATACGAAATACATACACATATCCCCCATTTGGACTAGCAGTGTGTGCATATACAATGAAACATTTTTTATATAAGAGGGGAATCTCTTTCTTCTTGGGAAAACTACAACTAAATGTACCACCCCGATCCTACACTCTGGACGTGGCCGGCACTCTTATGATGTGTTCACAGATCATAAGAGACTCCAGTATGTGTTCACCCAGAAAGAGTTGAATCTTCCTTACCGGAGATGGTTTTAACTACTCAAAGACTATGACATGAATTTGCTTTACCATCTCGTAAGGCCAATGTAGTGATTGATGCTCTCAGCAGACTCTCTATGGGTAGTGTAGCACATGTTGAGGAAGAAAAGAAAGAGTTAGCAAAAGATGGTCACTGGCTTTCTCGTTTAGGAGTTTGCCTTACAGACACATTAGATGGTGGTGTGATAGTTCAGAATGGATTGGAATATTCATTGGTAGCGGATGTTAAGGAAAAACAGGACAGTGATCCTATATTAATTCAGTTTAAAGGTGCAGTTCATCAGTAGAAAGTTGAGGTTTTCTCCCTAGGGGGAGGGGGAGATGGTGTGCTTCATTGCTAGGGTCACTTATGTGTTCCTAATGTGGGTGAGTTGAGGCAGTAGATCTTTACAGAATCCCATAATTCCAGATACTCTATTCATCCAGGTTCCACTAAGATGTACCGTGATCTACGAGAAGTATTTTTGAGGAACGACATGAAGAGGGACATAGCAGACATTGTGGCTAAGTGTCCTAACTTCAACAAGTGAAGGTAGAACATCAGAAACCAGGAGGTATGACTCTGGAGATTAGCATCATATATTATTATAAGTTAAAAGCTCCTAACTTCAATGTTGGATTACCATTTTGCCCTTATCTTATCTCTAAAATAAATTAAATATTAATATCGATTTAATTAATTAAATATTAAGTAATAGCTATATTTAAATTCATGCATTAAACAAGATCTAATGCAATCATATATTCATGTACTAATTAAATGCGGGTAATGAAGAGTCTAATAACCTTCAATTACAAAAAGATAAGTAGAGGTAATGAAGAGTCTATAAAAGACACTCACACAACATTATTTATATTCTCTTCTTTCATTCAAGTTTGTGATCATCTTGAATTCTACATTATGTATGTCTACATCAGTTGTAAGATTTTCATTACCAATTTGTAATTATAAGAGTTCTTACTGATTTATTTATTGGTATTCTTTAAAATTTCATGAATATTCATCTTCTTTTTGTTGAAAAATATGTAAATTGTCATAGTTACAAGATGAATAATCTTCAATATGAAGTTGTGAGTGAATTTTTATTTTTCATATCTCCATCTTTTTTAGTTTTTAAATATAACTTCGTAATTGATTAATATATTTTTGTATTCTTCCGTTCTTCTATCTTTAGGATATAAATGTAATAAAGTTAATCCCAATTTATATTTATAATTAATTGTTATTAGGGTAAGCATGTTAAATCCCATAGAATATTTTCAAAACTAGACCCATAAAAGAGTAAGTCTTTGATAAACATTAATAATTGTGTCTTCTTCATTGTTTGATAATCATTTATCTTTTCAAACCAACATATTTATAGTTTTCCTTTTTATATGTAATCGTGTAGAAAATTCATGTACTTAACTATTACAAAGAGGTACAAAAATTACTGCAAAAATAAAAATAAAATAAAAAATAATGTAAAGTAAAAAGATGACTAAATGTTACATTGAATTTTATTGTATTAGAATTCATATTTATTTTTTTATATGCAGAACCTTTAATATATAGTTCAAAAAATATAGTGTATCTGTATTTTTAACATATTATCTTTTTTATAGACAATTTCCTTTTTTAATATTAAAACTTACATTTAGTAATTAAAAAATATTAATTCTTCTGATATAAGAAAAGGTTTATTTTTCATAAAGCATTAAAAATATCAAACCTCCAACGTCTGACACAAAATTTTCATGTTATATTTTGTAAAGAGTTATATTCTTATGTCAAACTTACATACAAAAGGGCTTAGCTTTGACCTTAGCGATGAATTTATGTCCGCTCCATTATGATAATATAAATTAACTTTTCTTATGTTATATTACCTCGCACTCGCAGACAACATGACTCCATTTGGGTGATAGTGGACAGAGTTACTTAGTCCACTCACTTCTTGGCTATCAAGACTACAGATTCAGGGGAGGACTACGTCAAACTCTACATCAATGAGATAGTCAGGTTGCATGGGGTTCCCTTGTATATTATCTCAGATAGAGGTCCTCAGTTTACCTCTCATTTCTCAAAATCATTTGAGAAAGGTCTTGGTACTCAGGTAAATCTTAGTACACCATTTCATCCACAAACGAATGGTCAGGCAGAGCGTACCATTCAAACCTTAGAGGACCTGTTGAGAGCTTGCGTGATCGATTTTAAGGGTAACTGGGATGATCAATTACCTCTCATAGAGTTCGCGTATAATACCAACTACCATTCCAAAATTTAGATTGCCCCGTATGAGGCACTATGTAGGCGTATATGCAGGTTCCCAATTGGTTGGTTTGAAGTAGGTGAAGTAGCCTTGATTGGGCCAGATTCGGTTCATGAGGCTATGGAAAAGGTTCAGCTCATTAGAGATAGACTAAAGATAGATTAGAATCGTCAGAAGTCCTATGCATATGTGAGGAGAAGGGACTTAGTGTTTGAAATTGATAATTGATTTTTCCTAAAGGTATCACCTATGAAAGGGGTGATGATATTTGGGAAGAAAGGGAAGCTTAGTCCTAGATATGTAGGTTCTAACAGAATCCTGAAAAGGGTTGGTAATGTGTCTTATGAGTTAGAGTTGCTAGTAGAACTAGTACTTGTTCGTCCGGTCTTTCACATTTCCTTGTTGAAAAAGTGTGTGGGTGATGTGACATCAATAGCACCATTAGAGAGTGTGGTTGTGAAGGATATTCTCACTTACCATGAGGTGCTAGTCGAAATTGTTGACCATTAAGTTCGTAGGCTGAGAAATAAGGATGTCCTTTCAATGAAGGTTTTGTGGAGGAGTCAGTCTGTAGAGGGAGCTACTTGGTAAGCAGAAGTAGCCATGATGCCCAAGTATCCTCACCTCTTTACTTTCGATTCCGTTTTAGCTTGTGGTAATAGTTTCTTTCCAGTCTCTCAGTTTACTCTCGTGTAATTCAGTCTCAATATCTTAAGTTTGTTTAGACTTTATTCGAGGACGAATGTTCTGAAGGGGGAGATAATTAACACCTCAGATCTCAAAATGGAGAAAATCCTAGTTTTCTGAAAACTGTTACCAGTACCAACAGAACCACCCACGGACCGTAGGTAGGACCACAGACAGTAGGTGGGGTTCCGTTGTTAAGGTCCAAATTTTGATGGTCTATGATATCCCCACGGTCCACCACTACGGTCCATGGTTGGACCTATGGACTGTAGGTATGACCGTAGGTGAGGGTCTACAGCCAGTTAGAGGAAAATAGTTGTTGGGTCAACTTCAAATGGTCATATCTTTTAGCACAAAATAAATTAGGTGGCTCAGGACCTATCAAATTAAAGATAATTGAATCCTCTTTCCAACGCCACCCAGTTTTACTAGGGTTTTGCGTACCCTCGTAGTCCTAGAATAACATGTCCGCATAGGATTATAAGTCCCCTCTGTTGGGCATCCGATTTAGTGATCACGCTAGTCATTCCTTTGTACCCCTATCAATGTATATTTGGTCCTCTCGATGGGCGTATACATCGGACTCCACGATTAGCTCACATGGTTTATGTCGATTAATACTAGCTCCCACATTAAGAATATTAATGCATTTGACCAGGATTTCAGTATATACATGAGCATTCAGTTCGACATGTTATTTTTCATGATTTGTAATTTGTCATTGTATTCATCTTAGCTTTTCAAATGTGTTTCGCTATTTACATTTTTTCTCATTTTCTGTCATTGTTCAATTATGCTTTCTTCAGCTTATATATACTTTTTCAGGTTAGTATCTATATCATGCATGCTCGGTACATTCCAAGTAATGAGGCTTACTCTGCGCTTCATCCTTTCATGATGTAGGTTCAGGTAGTCAGCATCCAGATCAAGCTTAGATCAATATTCGGTCCGCATTCACCAGCTTCAGTGGTGAATCTTCATATTCCGAGGACAATAGACATGGTTTCATTTTAGTCATTATTTTTAGTTTCAATATTTGTTAGAGTCAGTTGGGGGCATGTCCCAGCAACACAACTCATTTAGAGGCTTTCTCAGACATAGTAGTAGATGCAACTTGAGTTGTTAAGTGGTGTTTCAGTCATCTCTATAATTTCATTATATTTTATATATTCAGACTGGTTGGGTTTTTCCCCACTTTCAATTATCCATCGTTTTAGCTTCTGCATAGTACATGTCTTATTCAGTTATTTTTAGTCAGCTTGATATATGCCAGACACATGGTTAGCTTGGGGTCACTCGTGATCCTAGGTCTTGTTTTAGGTCAAGAGGGTAGCCTCGAGGAGTGACATATAGCTTTCCATTCATAAATGTGGTGTGCTTCACAATCATGAACAAAACTCTACTCGATCCTAGGACGTTTAAAAATCTTGTGCTTTGAATACAAAATTTGTTACAATCCAAAGTATACGCTAGGTGTAACATGGCATATAGAACCCCCAAAAGGTCCTACAAAAGCCAATTAGCATACATCATTCGAGATAATAGAAGTAAAGATTTCAAAAATATAAATCTTATATTATAAAAGAGTTTGACAAAGCGAAAGTCATTAAAAGATTGTGCTAAAGATAATTGAATAATAAAAGATTGTGCGAAAGTTATAATCATACATAAAATGAAAGGGATGGGGAATACCCATATACTATAACTGAGATGAATGAAAATTGATGAGTTTAATACATGAAAGAAATCAACTCATTACAAAGATGAAACTATCTATGTCTAAAAATAGCCTCTAACTGACTAGCAATGCTGGGACAGGCCCCAACTAAGTCTAGCAAAACTGAAACTAAAGGAGTAAAAATATTGAAAAGAAACTCATGAATATTGTCCTCAGAGAATAATGACTCGCCACTGATTCTGCTGAACTGGAGATCGGGAACTAATCTAAGCTTGATCTGGATGTTGAGAACCTGAACCTACATCACAAAAAGAGGTAGCGCAGAGTATGCGTCAGTACTTGAAAGGTACTGAGCATGTAGGATAAAATAAAGTTGAAATAACATATAACTGAACAAAGAAATAAAGCAATGATATAATATGAACATGATATAGATGTTGAATACTGTGTTAGCTTAATACAATGACCAAATTTAAAACATCCTGAAACTGAATACTGACTGTATTGTAAATGAAGTCAATGCAATAGATTCTGACTGAACATTGGGAGCTACTAATAACCGACAATAAAACCACATGAGCTAAATGCGGAATCTGATGTATACACCCATCGAGAGGACCCAATATACCCGGCCAAAGGTGTAGAGGCATGATTGGTGTGATCACTAACTGATATTGCCCACAGAGGGGACTTACACATACGTGGCTCATAGTTTTGGGACTATTAGAGTACGTTGAACCCTAGTCCAATTCGATATTATGCTACTCCCAATAGATTAAATGATTAACACAATATGACTGAATTTCTGTATTATACTGGATAGCTTAAAACTGACATGTAAACTGAGAATGCACAATAATAACTGATAATGACGCATTCAAAATTGAGTCATAAATATCTAAAATAACTTAAATATCTGACCTAGCAAGTGTAATTCAAGAACTAAACAAATACATAGCTAGGGTTCTGAAATTCATGCAAGAAACCAAGTAGTAACATGATAATCTGATTTGGAACATGTAGATAACTAATTCATGATAATTTGCTGAAGTTCTAGAAAGCCTAGGTCTAGTCATGATAAGGGAATCAACAATCTGACTGAAATCTAGGGACCTAATGGGTGAAAGGAACCCACTGGTGAAATCCCACATGTGACGAATTCCATGGAGAAATCATTCGATTTCGAGGCTGGAACTGATGGAATCTTGTTGCGTTCTTGAACTAGGGTTCTTGACTTCTCTTCTCCTGTTACGCTCTAATTTTTCTAAGTTTTGATGAATGATTTGAGTTAGGTAAGTTCTAGTTATGTTTCTAGGCTTAAACTGACTAAAACCTCATAATTTAGGGTCTAAACGATGTAACTTAGGGGTCCAACGAAATAGGAAAAGACCAACATGCCCCTGACTTAACTGCTATCGGAGTGACCAACGGATGGTAGGTCAACCTACGGTCCGTAGATTGGGGTCGTAGGTCAAGTCTACCCGACAGAGCTTCACTAAAACGAGCATAACTTTTTTATGCGGAGGTCGAATTTTAGCGAACTCAGTGGCGTTAGAAAGAGGATTCAATTATCTATCATATCATATGTCATAGGACACATAATTCCTTTTGTTCTAAGAGTTATGACCATTTGAAGTTGACCCAATCAACAATTTTCCTCTAACTGGCTGTTGACCCTCACCTACGGACCGTGGATCGAACGACAGTCCATTCTGGTCAGCCACCATATGCGTCAGATGCTGGGTAAAGGGGGCCTCAATCCATGGAGACATACCACAGACCGTGGGTCAGTCCGTGGGTCGAGACTTAGCTGATTTTATGATCTGGGTTTAGGGAGGGGTTGCAGTGATGAACCATGGACCACCAGCATGGGCCGTGGTTTGACCTATGGTCCGTGGATGGCAACCGTGGATTGCACCTGCAACTTCTCAAAATCTGCATTTTTGGTCTGTTTCGAATACAGAGTGTTACATTATCTCCCCTTTGGGACCATTTATCCTCAAATGAAGACTAAACTACCTGAGTATGGAGGAAAGAAGCTGTAATCCCTACCACTAAGTACTAGAAACTGATTTTTAACTGAACTGAGTTCCGAGAACATGCAAAGACGCTGATAATGCAAGGCTGACTGAAGGAACAAAATACTAAGACTGAATTAGCATATGAATGACTAAAAAACTGAAGAGGAACTATTACCTCAAGCTGGAATGAAATTGGAAGGAAAGAGGTGCGGATACTTGGACTTCATGGCTGCTTCTGCTTCTGCTTCCCACGTAGCTTCCTCTACGGATTGACTCATCCACAAAACCTTGACTGAAGAGGCTTCTTTGTTTCTCAACCTTCTAACCTGACGATCAAGAATCTCAACTGGTACTTCCTTATACGAGAGACTATCTTTCATGGCCACACTCTCTAATGGCACACTGGATGTTGGATCACCCACACACTTCTTCAAAAGTGAAATGTGAAAAACCGGATGCACTGCTGCAAATTATGCTGGCAACTCTAACTCGTAAGACACTTTACCAATCTTTTTCAAAATCTTGTAAGGGTCTACATATCTATGAATGAGCTTCCCTTTCTTTCCAAATCTCATCACCCCTTTCATAGGTGACACTTTCAGGAAAAACCCACTTATCAACTTGAAACTCTAATTCCCTTCTTCTCACATATGCATAAGACTTCTGGGGACTCTGGGCATTCTTAAGTCTATCTCTAATGAGTTGCACTTTCTCCATAGCATCTTAGACTGAATTTGGTCCTATTAAGAATGCTTCACCTACTTCAAACTAACCAACTGGAGATCTACATCGACACCCATACAATGCCTCATAAGGGGCCATCTGAATGCTGGAGTGGTAGCTATTATGGTAGGCGAACTCTATAAGAAGAAGGTGATCATCCCAACTACCCTTGAAGTCGATCATTCAATCTCTCAACATGTCCTCTAAGGTTAGAATGATACGTTCTGCCTGACCATTTGTCTGTGGGTGAAATACTATGCTAAGATTAACTTGAGTATCAAGTACTTTCTGAAATGACTTCCAAACATGAAAGGAAAATTGCGGACCTCTATCTGAGATGATAGACAAAAGAACCCCATGCAACCTCACAATCTTATTAATGTAAAGCATGGTGTAGTCCTCCACCGAATCTGTATTCTTAACCGCCAAAAAGAGTGAAGAATTAGTAACTCTGTCAACTATCACCCAAATGGAGTCATGATGTCTGTGAGTACGAGGTTAATCTATGATGAAGTCCATCTTGATCACTTCCCACTTCCAAGTAGGAATGTCAATCTCTTGAGTCATACCTCCTGGTTTATGATGTCCTACCTTGACTTGCTGGCAATTGGGATACTTAGCCACACAATCTCCTATATCTCTTTTCATACCATTCCACCAATTGACTTCCCACAGATCACAATACATCTTAATAGCGTCTGGATGGATAGAATATATAGAGTTATGGGCCTCTTCAAGAATATGTTGTCTCAACTCGCCCACATAGGAACACATAATCGACCCTTGTAACGAAGAACACCATCTCCCCATTGGGAGAAAACCTCAACTCTCTGTTGATGGACTGCACCCTTAAGTTCGAGAAATATCGGATCATTGTCTTGCTTTTCCTAAACTTCCACTACCTAATAATATTTTTCCCCATTATGAACCGGTACACCACCATCTGATATGCTCATAAGATGAACTCCTAGGCGAGCAAGTCTGTGAACATCCTTCGCTAGCTCTTTTCTTTCTTCCTTAACATGTGCTACACTACCGATATATAGTCTGCTAAGGGCATTTGCTACTACATTTGCCTTACCAGGATGGTAATGCACACTCATGTCATAATCCTTGAGGAGCTCAAGTCATCTTCTCTGGCGAATATTGAAATCTTTCTAGGTGAATACATATTGAAGGCTCTTATGCTCTGTGAACACATCTACGTGAACACCATACAAGTAATGTCTCCAAATCTTAAGTACAAACACCACTGCTGCAAGCTCGAGGTCATGAGTTGGATAGTTCTTCTCATGAACCTTAAGTTGTCTAGAAGCATAAGTTATAACCTTATCTCGTTGCATCAACACACAGCCTAGGCCAACTTTGGATGCATCGCAATATATAAAATAACCGTCTGAACCCTTTGGTAGATTCAAAACAGGAGTTGTAGTCAACCTAGTTTTTAGTTCTGCGAAGCTTTTCTCACAATCAACTGATCACTGAAACTTTACCATCTTCTGAGTCAACCTAGTCAATGGTGAGGGGATGGATGAAAATCCTTCCACGAACCTTCTGTAATAACCCGCTAGACCTAGAAAACTTCTGATATATGTAAGAGAGGTAGGTTTGGGCCATTGTTTCATTGCTTCTATTTTCTGAGTCCACTCGGATCCTTTCGCAGGATACTCTATTCCTAAGGAAAGCAACATATTGTAACCAAAGCTCCCATTTGCTAAACTTAGCGAATAACTGGCAATCTTTGAGAGTTTCCAAGACAACCCTCAAATGACTCACATGTTCTTCCTCACTTATAGAGTAAATAAGGATATCATTAATAAAGACGATAACGAACAAGTCCAAGTACTACTTGAACACTGTGTTCATCAGATCCATGAAAGTTGCAGGAGCATTAGTTAGTCCGAATGACATTACTACGAATTCATAATGACCATACAGAGTTCTGAAGGTTGTCTTTGGAATGTCACTATCCCGGACTCTGAGTTGATGATAACCAGATCTGAGGTCTATCCTTGAGAAATGACTAGCACTCTGAAGTTGGTCAAACAAGTCATCAATCCTGGGGATGGGATACTTATTCTTGATGGTGGCCTTTTTCAACTGTCTGTAGTCCATACACATTCTGAGTGAACCATCTTTCTTCTTCACAAACAACACTGGCGCATCATATGGAGAAATAATAGGTCTGATGAAGCCCTTATCTAAAAGGTCTTTCAACTGCTCTTTCAATTCCTTCAGCTCAACTGGAGCCATTCCATAAGGAGGAATATAAATAGGCTGGGTATCTGGAAGGAGATCAATTCCAAAGTCGATTTCCCTTTCAGGAGGAACTCCGGGAAGATCTTCTTGAAACACTTCTGGGAACTTATTAACCACTGGAACTAACTCAAGAGTTGGGGTTTCGGAGCTTGAATCGTTAACCCAAACTAGATGATAGAGATAACTCTTAGAAATCATATTTCTGGCCTTAAGGTAAGGAATGAATCGACCCATAGGCGCTAAGCTACTACCTTTCCATTCTAAGATTTGTTTGACTGGAAACTGAAAACGAACAATCCTAGGTCTACAATCGACTGAGGCATAGCAGGAACGTAACTAATCCATGCCTAGAATGACATCGAAGTATACATTTTCTAACTCTACAAAATCTGCTGATAGGGTGAATTATCAAAGATTCTAGCTATAACTGGGTCACCGACTGGAGTAGAGACTGAGAAGGGTTCTGGGAGAGTTTCTGGACTGACACCTAAGATTACTACTATATAGGGAGTCACAAAAGATAAAGTAGCCCCTGAATCTTTCCACTCAGTGTACCATATGTGAGCCACATCCTTAAGCTGGTAGGATGCCAACTCAACCCTACCATTATCAGTCGCTTGCATCACTCCAATGATTTTCTTAACCTCATCAATGAAGTTTTATGGGTCCTCACCAACTGATCACCCTAAGAACTCTGGTGGATTCATCCTAACAAAATCTAAAACTCTAGCTACCACTGATCCATCATTTCTATTAGTAGGAACTGGAACCTTCTGATTGTTCTTATTGGTCATATCTGAGCCAAAAGCTAAATTTTTGTTCCTGAATACTACATTAGAAACTTCATGATCTGGGTCTAAAGGAACTATGTTAGCATTGCGTGCATTAGCACTCCTTGTGTAGGCTCTACGAGGAGGCATGATCTTAAGCGCATAAGGATAGATTAGAAAAGAGATCATACCAAAGCACGATAAGAATATCAAGAAAGTGAAGTTTTCCAAAAACACTTCATAGCCTCCTTCTCATTAGATGTGGTGCATTTCACACCCATAAAAAAAAACTCTACTTAGTGCAGCTTTTCAGACATCCTAGGAGTCTTAAACATAATGTTCTGCTACCAAGTTTATCATGCCCCAAGGCTACCCCCTGGACGCGGACACAAGTCCTAGAATCACAAGTAACCCCAATCTAACCCTGCTGGCATAATCATGAGCATACTAAATATAACTGAATAATAAAAAATTGTGCGAAAGCTATAATCATACATAAAATGAGAGGGGTGGGGAATACCCATATACCATAACTGAAATGAATGAAAATTGATGAGTTTAAGACAAGAAAGTTACTAACTCAATACAATGTTGAATCTATCTATGTCTGAAAATAGCCTCTAACTAACTAGAAATGTTGGGACAGGCCCCAGCTAAGTCTAGCAAAACTGAAACTAAAGGACTAAAAATATTGACAAGAAACTCATGACTATTGTCCTAGGAAAATGAGGACTCACCACTGATTCTGGTGAACTGGAGATCAGGAACCGATCTAAGCGTGATCTAGATGCGGAGAACCTGAACCTACATCACGAGAAGATGTACCACAGAGTATGCGTCAGTACTTGAAAGGTACTGAGCATGCAGGATAGAATAAAGCTAAAATAACATATAACTGAACAAAGCAATAAAACAGTGATATAATTTGAACATGATATAGACGCTGAATATTGAGTTAGCTGAATGCAATAACCAAATTTATAACATCCTGAAACTGAATACTGACTGTACTGTAAATGAGGTCAATGCAACAGAATCTGACTGAACTATGGGGGCTACTAATAACCGACAATAATACCACACGAGCTAAATGTGGAGTTCGATGTATACTCCATATCGAGAGGGTCCAATATACCCGGCCAAAGTTATAGAGGCATGACTGTCGTGATTAGTAACTGATATTGCCCACAGAGAGGACTTACACCTACGTGGCTCGTAGTTCTAGGACTATTGAGGTACATTAAACCCTAGTCCAACTCGGTATTATTCTACTCCTAATAGATTAAGTGATTAACATATTCTGACTAAATTTCTACAATATACTCGATACTCAAAACTGACATGCAAATTGAGAATGCACATTAATAACTGATAATGACTCTTTCAAAACTGAGGAATGTATATCTAAAATAACTGAAATATCTGACCTAGCATGTGTAATTCAAGAACTAAAAAACTACATAGCTATGGTTCTAAAATTCATGCAAGAAACCAAGTAGTAACATGATAATCTGATTTGGAACATGTAGATAACTACTTCATGATAATCTGCAGAAGTTCTAGAAACCCTAGGTCTAGTCATGATAAGGGAATCAAGATTCTGATTGAAATCTAGGGACCTAATGGGTAAAACGAACCCATTATTGAAATCCCACATACCTGATGACGAATTCCAGGGAGAAATCTTGCGATTTCGAGGCTGGAACTGATGGAATCTTGTTGAGTTCTTGAACAAGGGTTCTTGACTTCTCTTCTCCTGTTACGCTCTAATTTTTCAAAGTTTTGATGGATGATTTGGCTTAGGTAAATTCTAGTTATGTTTCTCGGCTTAAACTGACTAAAACCTCATAATTTAGGGTCTAAACGACGTAACTTAGGGGTCCAACGAAACAGGAAAAGACCAACATGCCCCTGACTTAACTCCTATCGGATTGACCGACGGACAAGACCTACGAGCCGTAGGTCAACCTACGGTCCATATATTGGGGTCGTAGGTCAAGTCTGCCAGACAGGGCTTCACTAAAACAAGCATAACTTTCTACGCAGAGGTTGGATTTGAGCAAACTCAATAGCGTCGAAAAGAGAATTCAATTATCTATCATATCGTAGGTGATGGGACAAATAATTCTTTTTGTGCTAAGAGTTATGGCATTTTAAGTTGATCCAATCAACAATTTTTCTCTAACTGGATGCTGACCCTCACCTACGGTCAGACCTATGGACCGTGGGTCTATCCATGGGTCGATACTTAGCCGATTTTATGAGTTGGGTTTGGGGAGGGGTTGTAGTGGTGAACCACAGACCACCAGCACGAGCCGTGGTCTAACCTACGGTTCGTGGATGGCAACCGTGTGTTGCATCGGAAACTTCTCAAAATCTGCATTTTTGGGTTAATGTAAATTAAACTCAAAATCATGCGTTAGAAGATATGGATTAATCAATAAAATCATACTTTGAAGGGAACCCATAAAGATTGAATTGAAACCCTAACTTGATCAATTTTAAATTGAATTGAGAAATTGAAACCTTGGGGATCTCATGGTGGAATGAGCTTCATGAGTGAATACCCATATACCTTGCTACTCAAAGCCTAAGATGAGCGGTGAATTGATGCCCTTGAATGAACCCTAACTTATTATTCTTCTTCCTTAGGTTGGGAGGGAATTTAGGAGGATGAATTTTGTTGGGTTTTGGGGAATTAGGAGAATGGGCTTAAAGTGTGGCATTTTAGGACCTAAAAATTTTCAACAGTCCATAGAACCCAACTATAGAAATAAACCTTGATCTCAAAATTTCACTAAGTTTGGGACCTACCTATGAGATTCATCTATGACTCGTAGATCAATTGACAAAACGTCCTAGTGAGCCGTAGAAAACTTCAGAAACTTGATTTTTCAAAAAATATTTTCCCCCTGTCTACCAGACTGTTGTACGATCCATAGAAAGTTCCACGAACCATAGACTGATCTCATAAACCTGAAAAGTAGTTTTAATTCATGCAACATTTTCCCTTTTTAATCTAAGGTTTGACCAAGTCTAAATTGCGTTGTTTAACATCAAATAGGGGAGGATATTATGGGAGTTCTATGAGTTTCTATCTTATTCTACTCCCAAACATAGAGCAAACCTCAAGTAGAGCAAATTCTAGGGTTTCAAGCTCCTCTCCCGAAATTCTTGTTCTTCAAAAAATGTAAGGTTATAATAGTGAGGAATTCTCGTTATACACTTTTCCATCAGTAAGATCATTACTAAGGTTTTGCTTCTATGCCTACTATTTTGATTTTCTTTATTTTGCATTGCTCATTATTGATTCTATGATTGAAATCATAGTAGTTTCAGGTGTGTTGCTAGAAGTTCAGGTCTAGTTGATGGAGTACTTATGTGTTATCTCAGAAATATACTAAACATATATATGAACCTGAAACTCTTCAATTTTGAATTTATGATGAATGATAAAACAAGACCAATGTAAAACCCATTAGATTTTAAATATTAAGCACATGTCAAATTGCATAACTAAAGTGTCATCAATGAGGAATTAATGTCATATGATGTATGTTACAACATGATAATAGATGGTTAGTATTATTTAGAATTGTACTAAAATGACATAATAGGAAGACAACGTCAAGTGAAGGTTGAAAAATAAAAACAATCTTTCGGAATTTCTCATGATCATCCCATGTCTTTATCGTGAGAAGGTATTAAATGGCCTGGGCAAATTATAATATGCGTACAAAAATATGCAAGAATTGCATATAATTCAACATTGCAATCCAAGAAGGCTCATGATTTAGCCTATAGTAAGAGAAGACAAAAGTCCAGGCACGAGAGAAGGACAAGAGCAATGTAAAACCCATTAGATTTTATGTAACGACCCAAATTCATATGTCCTGATGGCACCAATGTTTCCAACCAATATGTAAGCCAATCTGCTAGTTTTACCAAATTAATTATATATATAATGTGAAAAAATAAAAACAAATAAACGACAAGTAGAATATCTCAAACGCTAAGTCTTTCATAAGTATGAACTGCGGAAAACTAAAACACCACCAAAGATTTTGGTGTCATAAGTAAGAGGGCTTCTAAAATATGGTGCACGTCTGAAACTAAATGACAAGCCTAAACGAAAGATATATCTTGTACGAATATCTTGTAGAACAGCCAAGCAGCTCCCCACAACTCCAAGATAATCCAAGCTCGAACAAATAAAGCTCCATGAGATGTGCTCGTATCTGGAATTAAATCTGCACCTGAAAAGGTGCAATAAGTGTAGTATGACCATGAAACCACGTTTACCCAGTATGTCTCATTGACCGACAAAGAAAAAGTAGTGATAGGAGTATATAAGAAAATCATCCTTTAATTTTACAAATCTACATTATACTTATCAATCCAATTTCATCAATTAGGGATAATCAAATATCACATAATGTTCAACCACCCAATAAGCACAAAATAAAATAAGAATAAATGATGTAATGAGATGAAATGAAATGCAACACAATCTAATGATATGATTCAACTTCCACGGGTAAATTCAAAATAGGAGTAGTAGTAAATAAGGTCGTAGGCTTTAAGAACCACACCTCACATACATCAACCCATTAAAAACCCACTTACTTCTAGATCAATCTAGTCAATGCGGATGCAATAAATAAGAAAATCATTGATAATAACCAGCAAGGCTTAAGAACTCCAAATTGAAGAAGGCCTTACCCATTTCCAAACTGCATCAATCCTCTTGGGATCTATAATAAAACCTTTCTTGAACACTACATGTTCAAAATATGCCACTGAACTAACCAAAAATCATACTTTAAGATCTTCCATATGGCTTGATCTTCTTAAGGTTTTAAAGATCAATCCTCAAATGATGCTCATGATCCTTCTTAATAAGAGAGTATATCAATATATAATATATAAAGATAATAACAAATGAATCCAAGTACGGCCAGAACACCCCATGCATAAAATCCATAAAAGTTGTTGGGGTATTAGTCAGCCGAAAAAGATATTATCTAAAACTCATAATGGTCATAACGTGTTCCAGAAGTTGTCTTAGGGATATCATCTCTCCTAACCTTTAATTGATGATAACCGGATCTTAAGTCAATCTTCGAGAAAACTGAAGCACCATAAAGCTGAAAAAATAAACCATCAATATGAGGTATCTCATATATTTCTGATGGTAACCTTGTTCAACTGCCTATAGTCCATACATATGCTCATAGATCCATCTTTATGATTCACAAATAACACTGGAGCACCCCAAAGGAGATATACTCGGTCTAATGAATCCCTTGTTTAACAAATAATGCAACTGCTCTTTCAACTTTTTAAATCCGACCAAATCCATATGACATGGCAGAATAAAAATGAGTTGAGTGACTAGCTCTAAATTGGTATAAAAACAATATCACAATCAGGTTGAAGACGTAATCGGTCTAAAGACCTCCAAAAACTCACTCACCAACTGAATAAACTCAAGCATATAAGTGTCCGTACTTGTGTTCCGAACATGTTCCAAGTTGACCAACATCCTCTCTCTACCAACCGATGACCCTAATAAATGATATGAACCTTTTTGAATTGTGATTAAGAGACCCTCTTCACTATACTATAAGAATTTGAAGCATAACATATGTAAATATCTTTGTATGGTAGTTCTAAATTACGTGATAAGAAGATAACCAATTCATCTCAAGAATAACATAAAAAAATGTATCATAAATAAGTCTTCAAATCCACTTTAGTATTACATCCCAACAAGGTAACTACACAAGATCGATATACTCGATCTACCACTATGATATATCCAACATAAGTAAAAATATGTACATGAATATTAAGTGACTCACATACCCTATCCAACTTGAATAACGGACCCTCTTACCCTCACACTGCTCAAATCCCTGACGTTGATTCATTTCTACATCCTTGGAAACATCACTTTTAAATATTGAACACTAGAAGGAACAACTTGAGAAGCTCTCATGCGAATAAAATAATCAACCTCTTGAAAAGTATTTTCACTGTATCGGCCTCGATAGAAAGTTACATTGAAGCGTCTCTAACCAAGACATAGAATTTAACACCATACTTAGTGTCTGACATATCCTCTTGTTGCAAACCCTCAAGTTCATCCCTCTTACTCTCCCTCTCATTGTGTGGAAAAAACAATTTGAGTAAACTGAGTCCATGAGAGTGGAGATAACTTAGTTGGCCTACTAGTAATGTAATATCTCCACCATTGCTTGATAGGTATAATATTATAAAACGATCTGTAGTTAAATCCATGGGACTCCACTAATAAAAGATCGTGAAACCCCTCATAGTAATAGATATATATTTGTACGCATTCTCACAAAAGATACTAATATAGGTCAGACTATTCATGATCATGACCCCTTCTATCACTTTCTTCACATTAATGGTCAGTATAGGCCTTTTATCCAAAAGTAGTGCAACACAGTCTCTAACATGACTTCACTCGTGCATCTACCTCATTCAATAAACCTAGTAATGGGTACGGGTACAAGCTTTGATCACCAATGCATGAGTCCTCATCATTTGTGAGAGAATAAGACAACAAGAATAGAATTTTAACAAAATCAAGTACACACGATAAGGAATGAAAGGATAGAAGTTTCCTAAATATCTTATAGCCTCTCGAAGATAAGTATGGATGTCATCATACCAATCCGTAAGACTCTACTAGACATTACTCTTTTACTTGTGAGACCAATTTACCTAGGTCTCTTATACCAATTCATCACAACCCAAATTCACATGTCCTAATGGAACCTATGTTTCAAACTGATAGGTAAGCCAGCCCACTAGTTTTACAAAATTGATTAAATAAATAAGGTGAAAATATAAAAATAAATAAACAACAAGTAGAATATCTCAAATCCTAAGGCTTTAATGAGTATGAAGTACGGAAAACTAAAATACCACCCAAGATTTTAGTTTATTAAGTACAAGAGCTTCTAAAATATAGTGTAACTCTGAAACTATATGGAAAGCCTACATGTAAGAAATATCTTGTCTGAATACGAAACTAACATAATAAATAACAAGATAGAAGGAGGTGTGGGCTGCAGAACAATCAAGCAACTCACCATAACTCTAAGATAATCCAAGCTCAAGCTAAAAAATCTTCACAACATGCACTCGTATCCGAAATTAGATCTGCACCACAAAAAAAAGGTGCAACAAGTGTAGTATGAGTACGAAACCACGTGCAATCAGTATGTATCATAGACCGAAAATGAGAAAGTAGTGAAAAGAGTATATAAGAAATCATCCTTTAATTTTATAAGTCTACATTATACTTATTAGTCAAATTTCATCAATTAGGGATAATCAAATGTCACATAATGTCAACCACCCAGTAAGCACATAATCAAATAAGAATAAAGGATGTAATGATATCAAATTAAATGCAACACCATGAAATGAGATGCCTCGGATGCCAAGTAGTCTTGCAACCCTATATACATGATACTTCTCTGAAATACATTAAGAGTAAATGACCCATAGGGGACTTGGGAGGTCTATATACCAACACATATGATCTCCACATGTCTGTGTGGATGATATTATATCACTATAATTAAATCACATAATCTCCATCACAGAAGATCTCCACGTGCCCAACTTATAATGATAACATTTCACAATCTCCAGCACACATGATCGCCACGTTTCCAACTTATACTCAATCTCATGTCAATGCATATGCACATTATAATATCAATAAAGGGGGTTGAGGATGAATCTCAATCAGTTACATATCAATATGATATATAATCACCTCAACTATCACAAATTTATGGGTTCAACAAACAAATACAATCATACAAAAGAAATCAAGTCAATAATAAATCAGCTAATGCCCATATGCTTTGGTATTCTTTGATTATAATATATCATTTTATAGTAATAAACTTTCCCTTTATAACACCGGTACTCGTACCAATGCCCATCATACGACTTGTACGAGAATCCCATCTTTCGCTCTTACACATTGTCTATTTCATTTTTAATCTTTTATTAGAAAATAATCCTTTAACAAACTCTGAAAGTCTTAACATACCTTAATGTCGAACATGTGTAACAAATATTCAAGATTTCGCCATTCCCTTTTGTAAAGCTTGTGAATATTCTCAATCTAGCAAATATGCAATATTCATAAGCAAGTAAGTCTGTAGACACCCATATTACAATAGGTAAAGCCTAGGTCCATTATATTAAAAACAAAATTTATAATATGAAAAACCATTAATATTAATAAAAATTGAAGCCAATGATTTCGTAACCGGTGGCGGCCATGACAAACTGCAAGTCAAGCTCCCCTTTTTCTCTAAACCCCAAATTATCACATTGCCTTCCAATGGTTGGCCCCTATATTAATTACTCCCCTATTGAAATCAACCTTCCATCAAACTTAAATTTTATCCACATCTATAAAATTTACCAGCCACCCTATCAAACTCTCTCTTTATCTTTCACCCAATACCAAATACTCATTATTCATATAAACAATCAACAAAAGCATATAGAAGAAATATAGTATGATTGGAATTTATGTTACCTGAAGTCGTTCTCGTCTTGTGGGGTCCCTTTCCCCTCTATCTTTTCTTTTTCCTACACAAATCATGATATAAAAAAATATTAAATCCCACTAACTTATTTCAATTCATGTGCCAAGTTGTAAAGGGTATTAAATAAACTATGAACTTGACCCATTAACTATCAACTATACTAATTATTTAATAAATATTTGTCAAGTAAATACTTGTAGTTACGAGATAGTTCAAATATTGTATTTAAAATTTTACAGAAAGTGTCGAAATATTAGTAGTACACATTTTAAATTTTAATTACATGTCCAATTGTGTGACTTAAGTGTAATCGATATGGAATTTGTGTCACGTGATATATGTTACTATATGATAATAGACAGTTAATATTAGTAGAAATATACTACAATAAAAAAATTGGATTAAAGCGTCAAGTAGAGGTTAAAAATTAAAAAGAATCTACCAGGATTGCTCATGATGATCCCATGAACAAATTATAAAATACTTTAAAAAAACGTGCGAGAATCATATATGATCCAACCTTACCAACCTAGATCATGATTTGATCCTACTCTGAGAAGACAAAAGTCTAGGCACCAGAGAAGGACAAGAGCCGTATAAAACTCATGCAATTTTGAATTTGAATTACATGTACAATTGTGTGACTTAAGTGTCATCAATGAGGAATTAATGTCACATGATGTATGTTACGACATAATAATAGACGGTTAGCAATATTTAGATGTGTACTAAAAAGAAAAAAGAGGAATAAAGCATCATGTGAAGATTTAAAATTAAAAAGAATCTATCGAGATTTCTCATGATGATCCAGTGTCTTCCTTGTTAGAAGGTATTAAAAAGCTTATGCGAATTATAGTACACCTAAAAAAATTGTGTGAGAAACACATATAATCCAACGTTACCAATCCTAAAAGAATCATGATTTTATCCTATTGTGAGAAAACAAAAGTCTAGTCACGAGAGAGGGACATGTAAAAATATTTTCTAATCAATCATGAAAATATTATTAAAAGGTTACCCATGCGGGTCAATGAGTCTCACAATGGGAACCCCATCACAAGAAGGGCTCGTGTTGAGAGATAAGCACTAGGGTTTCCTAACTATTAATAAGAGACCCTGCTTAAATTTCTTACACTTGCCGCAACAAAAAATATCACATATGAAATCTCCCATCTAATCCATCATAGAGGACAACGATAGACAATAAATCCCCCCCCCCCCCCCCCCCCCCACCNCCCCCCCCGCAAAATTACCACCAAAATGTTTTTTCTTCTATTGATGTAATAGGTGATGCATATTCCCTCGTCGTCTAAGAAATAATCATATTTATTTTTTCATTAACAAATCTATATTTACCTAATTAAAAATAAATCATAACATAAATTTTATAATTGAGAAAAGAATCGCATGCCTTTAAAAACACTAAGTCATCCATATTTTACTTAATAAAAATAAACAATGATATTAAAAAATTTAATCTCTTTTTAGCTCCTCCGGTTGTTTCTTTTATCCAAAAACAATTTCCGCTCCCACAAATTATTTGTTCTTTAGAAAATAAGTGCATATAGACTATTTTATTTCATTTATTAATTATAAAAACCTACAAAATGAATGTAAAAGGGGAAAGAACACTATTTCTAAAAATGAAAAAGAAAGTGAGAAAAACCCTATTCTAGATAGAAAAAAATTGTGTTATTCTAACACTGGTGCGGTCTGGATCTTTGGGCTACCGGAGTTAAATTGTTGAACCAGAGCATGTAGCTGATGATCTGATTTTGCTTTTGCATATCCAAGCTTGTCTATGAATCAATTTGGTCATCAGGTAGTATTTTTTTCCATTTTGATGTTGATATTGTTTGAATCTGATTTCTTGTTTATCCCACTATTTTGTATCTTTTTGTCAATGTTTTACTGTGCGATTACTTTCTTTCTGAGACTTATTCTTACAAGGGTTTTTTTAATTTCTCATTGTAGCTTCGATGAGCCTTCTTCTGGTGGGTTTAATATGTAGCCCTCAATTTGGTAGTTTTATTAGTTTAATTTTGTTGCATCAAATGGTTTGCTTGAAATAATGGAATTTATTTAGAAGTGCATTCTACTCATAAGTTGCATCTCTTTGTATTTCTACAAAAAAGAGATTAAATAAAATGAATCAAGTTTGTTTTGATTAAACAGGAATATCAATGAGCTCTATTGCAAATTGGAGTTAAAGTTAATCGTAAACAACTTTCTTTTTAGATTCTCTATGAAGTTGTCTTTATGTACTTGGTTTCAAGTTTGTAACAATATAATTTCTCATTACGTAACTGGTTACTTACCTAAAGTTCTTCTATTAACGTGAGGGTAGTTTCGTTTGGGCAGATTACCTCATATTGGTCCATTTTTTGTAGGTACTTAAAATATGTATTTTAAAGTAAGATAATCCTATGTTTTGGTATGGATATGCCATGTGATAGTAGAACCATAAAATCTCTATATTGATTTCGGTCACTTCAGTTCTATGTTCTATGTCTAACATTAGACTTTAAACATTTTTCACTCTAGAGTCAAATATGATATCAAAAGATACTAATACCACACATTGAATCACTTTTATTAAGCTAATATGTATATGAGCATTACCTTGTGCAACCTCTTCCTCGTTTGTTGTGTTTGGATCAACATTCCTACCATTAAGTACAAAGAGGTCATTTTCGATAGACACTAGTTAAAAACAGAACTTAGTAGAAAGATTTAAAGGAAAACTTAGTTGTTCAGTGTTTATATATAACTATATGTATGTGGATAACATTGTTAAAGAGATATATGTGACAAGCAACATGATAAAATTAATTGAAAATACATGTGCATATAGGTATATTTGAGAAGACAAAAGTGTAGCCACAAGATAAGTACATGTAAAAGTATATTCAAACCAATCATTAAAATACTATGAAAAACTTACCCAAGCAGGTCAATGGACCTCACAATGGGAAGCCCATCACAAGAAGCCCAACTTGGTCAGACACAAATTTGGGCTCGTGTTGAGAGAGAATCACTAGAGTTTCCTAATTATTAATAAGAGAGCCTACTCAAATTGCCCATATCTGCCGAAATTAAAACCGCCACCTCTGAGGTCCCCCATTAAATCTACCATAGAGGACAATGATAGACAATAGATCTGCACCGCCACCACCAGAATTCCTTTTTCTTTATTGATGTATTAGAGATAAGAAGATTTGGAATTGACGCATGAGATTTTCAATGTTAAAAGATATATAGATAAAGAAATATATAATTATCTCTACTAATTGATGTATGTTATTTATGATAACTAACTTATTTACAAATCATTTATGATAGTCATAAGTCAGAAGTTACCATAAAGTTTTCTAATCCTAAAATGAATTGTAAAGACTTTAGTTATCATAAACAGCATACCTCAATTAATAGAGCTAATTATTTCCTCTTGATACAAATATCTTTAACATTGAAAATCTAATGCGCCAAATCTATATCTTCCTATCTCTATTACATCAACAAAATAAAAAGCGTTCTGGTGGTGGTGGTGGGGAGGGGTGGAGGATTTACTGTCTATCATTGTCCTCTATGGTAGGTTACATGGGGGAATATTGTCACGACCCGAGAGCATTCCCAAGTCGTAACATGCGTATTCGACCTCTCGGAGGTCTCATACAAGCCCTTAGCATTTATCACATTAGATATGTAAAATAGTGCGGAATTAAATACTCTTTAAATAAAATCCCATAAGACTCAAAGGTCACTTTTAAAACATCATTCAAAAGTACACAAGCGGAATACTAAGTCTCTTAGCCATCTTAGACATAAACGTGAAAACATACTAGGGACACGGCCCTTTACAATCAAAAGAAGTCTATTAAGTCTATTACAAGAACCTTATCATAAAACTATAATAGAAAAGTCTTGTCCTCGACATATGAGGACATACCACAAGATCTTGGAAGAACTTCAAGTTCCAAGCTTACTATAGAACCCGCTTACTTTCCGGAACCTACACTTGTAGAAAATAGAGAAATATGGAATTAGCACAATTAAGTACTAGGTATGGAGACCATGCAAAAACGTGCCAAAACGGACATTTACAAGGAATAAATGTTTTCATATTATTTTCATAAAACCTTCACTTCACAAGTATAAGAGACATAATACAAGTCAATGTTCACATATAAAACCATAGCCAACCATATACATACTCAACATATATTCATATACAACCCATGCTTAACTTTAAAAGAATACACGCAATTTCATTACCGTAGGACCTCTACCTAATATAATCTTAAGACACACTTGAGTGAGACAAGAAGTGACCGCCCATACAACCTCTTCAAGCACACTTAAGTGTTCCTTAAGATTACCTTAGATAAGGACAATTCCTTTATAACATAACATCAATAGACCAACATTCTTTAAGAAACCATTTAGGAGACATTCAGGCACATAAGGGGACATTCACATAATAGTCGTTAGACTTAGGGAACTCACTTTAGTATTTTCAAAAGCCTACTCGTGTCATGTGTAGATAGCATCTCATACTACCACCTAAACTTTGTAGAACCTATCTAATAACTAGAGTGCACATCCCACATGATAGGAATAGGCATAACCAACATAGACCATACTAGCTAGGCATGGAATCCGGAGTCTATCCTACTCCGTGTAGGTTGTTCTACTTGCCAAAGGTAGAACTAGTAAGCAACCCATGTAGGCACATGGTTTAGGGGATGTCCAAGGAAGTTCATTGTGCCTAATCTCATACTCAACTAGGCCACCTTCCTAACCACATCCACTCGATGCTAGCCTTGTTTCCCATAGAGTATTCAATCACATATGTACTTAGAGAGGGTTCCTTTTCTAGTTCAACCAACTCATAGTACCTCTTCCCAAGAAAGGCCCCATCTTTAAGTCATGGACAATTAAGGTTCATAAGGATAGCTCATTTGACTTTCTTAGATAAGGATTTTCATGCCGTTCCGGCTCCATCCATCTCTAAGTCTATCATCTCACTCAAGAAGGGAACTTCGCCCTAAGGCCCATCCTTCAAAGTTATACATTTACTTAGGAAAGCTAGACTTATGAAAAGGCACCATTTCTTAGTTCTGCCGATTCAAGTCTTGGCCTAGAATTCCTCTTTTAGCATTTATAGAAAGGGCACTATTTCTTAGTTCTAGCCCACTTCACCCATTCATGCATTCAAGACTTTAAGTAACAAGGAGGGACACTTTAGTCTACCAACCAAGTCACAACATTTTCATTTATGGATACTTCATAATCCAACATCTTTTCATATATACATCATGAGAAAAAATCATACTTTAAATCACAATGCTATCCACTTTACATAGGATCATCACAAGATCACATAAACTCATTCACATCATACCTTCACAGATATAGCTTCACATAAAACTTTACATATAGCTTCATATATGACTTTACATATAGCCTCATTCATATATAATAATATAACAATACAATAACACTCATATAATGCCCTTCATGGCCTCAATTCACAATAATACAATACTCCAATATTATGCAACAACTTCCCCATTGCCTTCATGGCTACAATTCACAATAATACCACACAAGAACAAGATATAACACTTCCACCAAAGGTGGATTCAACCTACCAACAACAATCGTCACATATGGACATTTAAAGAGAACATACTTTCAATTACACTACAATAGCACTTTGTACAAGATCACCTTATAACCATAAGAATACCTTCACATATTTACCTTCGCATAGTACTATAACACTTCATAACTTGATAACACTTAAATTCAATAGATAATGCCTTCAAGGCCATATTCATATTACAATCCATAATTAAACACCTCCACCATAAGTGGATCAAACCAAGCAAGAACAATTATATCAATAATATGAGATTAAGCCAACTTACCATCCTCCAAAGCCATCCTCAACATTAATCAATAGATATAGAAAATCATAAACATCAACAATACA
>NC_064291.1:31235094-31239620 GCF_019186545.1 Solanum stenotomum
TCGGCAACCAAGTGTGGAGCATATCTTGAAAGTTGGTTAAACTTGAGGGCATACTCACTCACACTCATAGACCCTTGTTTTAAATTCATGAACTCCACCAATTTGGCTTCCCTAAGTTCAAGAGGAAAGAATCGATTAAGGAAAGCCGTTTTGAACTCTTCCCAAGGCACCACATAGTTTGCCCCCTTCTCTTCTTTCCATTGGTTGTACCATATTTGGGCCACCCCTTTTAGTTGGTAGGCCGCCAACTCCGCCTTATCTTCTGACCTCATGCCCATGATAGCTAATATGTTATGGACTTCATCAATGAACTCTTGAAGGTCTTCATCTAACTTAGACCCATAGAATTTCGGAGGATTCATCCGCACGAAGTCTCTCACCCGAGATGTCGGGGTAGGAGGCTGAGGGGCTTGGGCCCCGTGGTTGGCTTGATTAGCCATAGCTTGAGCAAATAAAGTAATGGTATCCCGAAGATCCCCATTGGTCGGTTGTTCCTCAGGTGCGCGGGCTCGTCTTCCTCTTGTATTAGGCATGATCTAGCATAGCAAAGAACAACCGTTAGGGAAGAACTTAATTCAACTCTACAGCACGACTTAGAACAAGGAGAAGGGAAACATTTCCTAAAACGTCTCATAGCCTCCTACTCATAGTTGTGGTGCACAACACAACCATGAATCGGACTCTAATCAACGCGGTGTGTTGGACTACGAGAATCTATCAACCTAGTGCTCTGATACCAAGTTTGTCACGACCCAAGCAAAGGGCCTAGACGTGACCGGTGAATGGGGAACCCGAAGGAACCCCAAACAAGCCTCATAGCGTATCATTACACATCCTTGGTCGCGGAAGCAATTAAAATGACCATAAGCGATAAGCATAATCAAGGGGAAATCGGGACTAAGGGAGCAAGAAACAAAAAAAAAGGGAGTGCTACATAAATACCATAGATGAGTCAAGCTCAAGCATAATACACAACTTGTCCAACACCACCTCTAAACATGGGTACTTAGCGGGGGCCAAGACAAACTACCGGGCTCACCCTCATAGTTAATACATAACAAAAAAAACGGAAAAGTCTTATACATAGCAAAAGATCATAAGCAACGTCCCCGGAATGGAGGACTCACCAATAACCTCGATAGAAAATCGTATTAGCCACGCGGAGAAGGATGGTCAATCGGTGCTCCGGTCCCTACATGGTGACATCATGAAGGCATAGAGTATGCATTAGTACGTTTGAATGTACTAAGTATATGGGATGCAATGCAATGCTACAATAGATGGACATCATAGGAAAAATGCATAATCATACCCGATAGATAGCATATTAGAGAATTGATATGTATAATGATGCTTACATAAAAATCATATTTAGTGGGACGTAGTACATGTGTGGCGAGAGACCATCAATATAGTATTTCCAAGGCCTACCACCCCCTTGGAGAGCCGAAAGAGGTACAAACCCCTCAATGTGGCTACCCGGGCCTACCACCCCCCGAGCTAGGGACCAAGGTACAAACCCCTTGATATGGTTATACGGGCCTACTACCTCCCGTACTAGGCTTGGTCGACTCACAACACTTATATAGAGAAAATCATATACATGTGTCCATTTCATCATCATTTCAATAATTATATAACCATTCGATTCATAGGACGTACATTGGACCTTCCATTTCCTAAGGTTTCTATAAATGGGCATTTTATCAAACACATAATGGGCTATTGTTCATGTAAATGAAATCATGTACTTCAAGAGTACTAAGTCCAACCAATTCCGAAATACATATAAATCAGCCCACCAACAACATACATATATATATCAACCTTCATAATTTGATCATGGAAGCATGAAAACCATAAACATCACATAATAATTCCATTTCATGATAATATGCAAAATAGACCATAATAGGATGTGTAGTAGTAATTCCATAATTCAAGAGTTCATAAATGATCATAACGACCCATAAACTTGAAGTAAAAATAGAGGATAAATGGTTGGACTTGTGGAAAGGAAAGTTTCCACAATCAACCCACATACCTCAACTTTGGAGAATCCTTGATGAAGATTGGAATGGAGAATTGATGCTTGAGATTGAGTCTTGAATTCGGAATTAGAACTTGAGATGTTTGAATTTGGTTTAAGATCTTGGTGAAATTTTGGAGAGGGATTAGTTAGTGTTTTGAGTGTTTTGAAGCTAGAAAGAAATATAACTAAGTATGGGATATATCCTCTTTTATAAAATAAAAACGTCTCCAGTCCGCTACAGTAACGTAGCTCACTGAAATTTGCAATTCTGCCCGGACAGGTTTTACGAAAATGGTCATAACTCCTTGATCCTAACTCGAAATGAGGTGCAACCAATTGCATTGGAAAGATAACTCGAAGGGCTTTAATTTAATAGGTAGTGGCCCTTCCAGTTCCTTGTGTGCTAAGAGATATGCCCCTTTAAAGTTGACCCTGAAAATCGCATTTTTTGCGATTTTTGAATTTTGATACGGTTGCTCTAAAATTCGGGTTAGACTCATTCCCCACTCAATTTGACCCCCTGAATAAAAATATGAAGTCAAATTTCTGAAATCATGCACGGATTTTGAGATATATGGAAACTACAATTATAGGTGTTTCCAAAGCACATTTTCGGGCATTTTTGGGGTCGTTTCAATATCTCCCCCTTGGAACATTCGTCCCCGAATGTTAAAGAAACATGCATGAGGGACACAAACATGGCAATATCAGCCCACATAAGGATGCAACAATGCACTTACATCTTGTTTCAAAAACCTCAACATAGTTGTAAAACCACAATGAACTTGTCAATTTAAACATGAATGTATGCAATGACATGGGGGCTGAACTTAAGACCTGAGATTTTATAAAGGGCTTAAATTAATACCTTAGGCTTGAGTGGATTGGAAAAGATACGAATATCGTCTTTGCATGTCCGCTTCGGCCTCCCAAGTAGCACTTTCAACTTGTTGATTTCTCCAAAGGACTTTAACGGAAGCCACATCTTTGTTTCTCAACCTCTTCACTTGTCTATCTAAAATCTGGACCGGAACCTCTTCATAGGTCAAATTATCTTCAACAATACCCAAAACATCAAGAGACACAATGGCATTCGGATCACCCACACACTTCCTCAACATAGACACATGAAATAACGGATGAACCAAATCCATTTCGCTAGGCAATTCCAACTCATAAGCTACCTTGCCAATTCTCCTCATCACCTTATAAGGACCCACGTATCTTGGGCTCAACTTGCCCTTCTTACCAAAACGAACCACACCCTTCATGAGTGACACCTTCAAATAGACCCAATCACCAACTTGGAATTCAAGAGCCCTTCTCCTCACATCGGCATAGGACTTTTGGCGACTTTGGGCCGTCTTCAACCTTTCTCTAATCATCCTAACCTACTCAAGAGCCTCCATAACTAGATTTGGTCCTAACAAGGCCACCTCACCAACCTCAAACCACCCAACCGGTGATCTACAACGCCTCCCATAGAGAGCCTCAAAAGGAGCCATACCGATGCTAGATTGATAGCTATTGTTATAGGCAAACTCAATCAATGGAATATGATCATCCCAACTACCCCTAAGCTCCAATATACAAGACCTAAGCATATCCTCAAGTGTTTGGATAGTCCTTTCGGCTTGTCCATCCGTTTGCGGGTGAAAGGCCGTAGTAAGCTTAACTCTCGAACCTAGACCCCTTTGAAAGGACTTCCAAAAGTGTGAAGTAAATTGAGTACCACGGTTCGATATGATGGATAGAGGAATCCCATGCAACCTTACCAAGTCATGAATATATAACCTTGCATAATCTTCCGCCCCATATGTTGTCTTTACCGGTAGAAAATGAGCCGATTTTGTCATCCTATCAACCACCACCCAAATAGAATCAAAACCTTTTCTAGTCTTGGGTAAACCAACTACAAAGTCCACATTAATTTCTTCCCACTTCCAAGTAGGAATCTCTATGTCTTGGGTTAGACCACCCGGCCTTTGATGTTCGGCCTTGACTTGTTAACAACTATGACAACCGGAGACGAATTTGGCAATGCCCTTCTTCATGCCTCCCCACCAATACACATCCCTCAAATCTCTATACATTTTGGTGGAACCGGGGTGAATGGAGTAGGAAGAATTATGAGCCTCCTCAAGAATTTTCTCCCTCAAACCATCAACACAAGGCACACACATCCTACCTTGGTACCTAAGGGCACCATCTCCCCCTTGGGAGAAAACTTCCACCTTGCCCTCTTTCACCAAGGCCTTCAATTCTAATAAGGAAGAGTCAAGATCTTGTTTTGCGTTCACCTCATCAACCAAGGAAGACCTAGCACCATCAACAACGACCACACCACCATTACCAACCTCTTCCAACCTAATCCCCAACCTAGCTTACCGATGCACCTCCCTAGCCATTTCCCTATCACCAATATCAACATGAGCTAGGCTACCCATAGACACCCTACTCAAAGCATCCGCCACCACATTAGCTTTACCGGGAT
>NC_064291.1:31239703-31347540 GCF_019186545.1 Solanum stenotomum
TGCCAAAACGGACATTTACAAGGAATAAATGTTTTCATATTATTTTGATAAAACCTTCACTTCACAAGTATAAGAGACATAATACAAGTCAATGTTCACATATAAAACCATAGCCAACCATATACATACTCAACATATATTCATATACAACCCATGCTTAACTTTAAAAGAACACACGCCATTTCATTACCGTAGGACCTCTACCTAATATAACCTTAAGACACACTTGAGTGCGACAAGAAGTGACCGCCCATACAACCTCTTCAAGCACACTTAAGTGTTCCTTAAGATTACCTTAGATAAGGACATTTCCTTTATAACATAACATCAATAGACCAACATTCTTTAAGAAACCATTTAGGAGACATTCAGGCACATAAGGGGACATTCACATAATAGTCGTTAGACTTAGGAAACTCACTTTAGTATTTTCAAAAGGCTACTCGTGTCATGTGTAGATAGCATCCCATACTACCACCTACACTTTTTAGAACCTATCCAATAACTACAGTGCACATCCCACATGATGGGAATAGGCATAAACAACATAGACCATACTAGCTAGGCATGGAATCCGGAGTCTATCCTACTCCGTGTAGGTTGTTCTACTTGCCAAAGGTAGAACTAGTAAGCAACCCGTGTAGGCACATGGTTTAGGGGATGTACAAGGAAGTTCATTGTGCCTAATCTCATACTCAATTAGGCCACCTTCCTAACCACATCCACTTGGTGCTAGCCTTGTTTCCCATAGAATATTCAATCACATATGTACTTAGAGAGGGTTCCTTTTCTAGTTCAACCAACTCATAGTACCTCTTTCCAAGAAAGGCCCCATCTCTAAGTCATGGACAATCAAGGTTCATAAGGATAGCTCATTTGACTTTCTTAGATAAGGATTTTCATGCCGTTCCGGATGCATCCATCTCTAAGTCTATCATCTCACTCAAAAAGGGAACTTCGCCCTAAGGCCCATCCTTCAAGGTTATACATTTACTTAGGAAACCTAGACTTATGAAAAGGCACCATTTCTTAGTTCTGCCAATTCAAGTCTTGGCCTAGAATTCCTCTTTTAGCATTTATAAAAAGGGCACCATTTCTTAGTTCTAGCCCACTTCACACATTCATGCATTCAAGACTTCAAGTAACAAGGAGGGACACTTTAGTCTACCAACCAAGTCACAACATTTTCATTTAAGGATACTTCATAATCCAACATCTTTTCATATATACATCATGAGAAAAAATCATACTTTAAATTACAATGCTATCCACTTTACATAGGATCATCACAAGATCACATAAACTCATTCACATCATACCTTCACACATATAGCTTCACATAAAACTTTACATATAGCTTCATATAAGACTTTACATATAGCCTCATTCATATATAATAATATAACAATACAATAACACTCAAATAATGCCCTTCATGGCCTCAATTCACAATAATACAATACTCCAAAATTATGCAACAACTTCCCCAATGCCTTAATGGCTACAATTCACAATAATACCACACAAGAACAAGATATAACACTTCCACCAAAGGTGGACTCAACCTACCAACAACAATCGTCATATATGGACATTTAAAGAGAACATACTTTCAATTACACTACAATAGCACTTTGTACAAGATCACCTTATAACCATAAAAATACCTTCACATATTTACCTTCACATAGTACTATAACACTTCATAACTTGATAATACTTAAATTCAATAGATAATGCCTTCAAGGCCATATTCATATTACAATCCATAATTAAACACCTCCACCATAAGTGGATCAAACCAAGCAAGAACAATTATATCAATAATATGAGATTGAGCCAACTTACCATCCTCCAAAGCCATCCTCAACATTAATCAATAGATATAGAAAATCATAAACATCAACAATACAATCTATTCTAAGCATAAATTCATCAATACCCAATCATTATCAACAAACCCATTTCGTAAGTCAAATATAGAAATTTGTGAAATCAAGGGTTCATGATAATTTTCACTTGAAAACATCAATTTAATATCAACAATATCACAATCCATCATTTAAAACCATTTAATGCAAGAACCCTTGAGTAGAGTAAGAAATAAAAGTTTTTCATAACTTTTGAGAATTTGAAAACCCTTTAAAATTAGTTCTAAAGCGAAAACTAGCTTTAGATAAAGAGCCACCATACCTTAGTATTGAGAAAACCCACGAAAATTTGATGCAAGAAACCTTCAATTCGAAACCCTAGCTCCAACTTAACCTTTGCCTTCAATGGTGCTCTAGAGAGAACCTTTTTTTTTTTTTTTGAAGAATGAATTAAAACAATACCTTTTTAAAAGTTTTAATACCATATATTGTTATTAGAAATAAAATAAATATACCCACTTCTTAATTTAACTAAAATTAATATTTACCAAAACGCCCCTTGCCTACATAGACCTACCAAATAAAACTAAGGCAAAGTCCAATTTTTATTTTGGAAAATTTCATAACTCCAATTTATGCTTAAACTTTAAAAGTTCATACGTTAGGCTCTAGTTTCACCTATGTATTTTTAGGGTCGCTACATTATCCCCCACTTGGAAACATTCGTCCCCGAATGAGACTTCAAAACATTAAGGGTAAAGACTTAAAACTAGCAGCGCACAACAATCTTACTATATCAATATAAAAACACTCATCAAGGAGAAAACATCAACTCCACATAACAAGTCATTACAACACAACTTCATTCATATTTATGGAAATAAGAATCACACCTACAACTCAACATGCCTCAAACCTTTTCCATTTCTCATTTATTTGGAGGAACTTCCTTCTCCATAGCAAATCATGCTCATATCAATATCAAAGAACACAATATGCAATTATCTCATTAGAACACATGCATGCCACATCAAGAAAACACTTAAGCATGCTCAACTAGTCAACTCATGAAATATTTTAGCAACTCATCATATATGCATATAAACATGAGAGACATCATTATGAAAACTCATTTCTCATTTAACAAGAATTCAACTTAAAACATGCATCATTATAAGGAGAAATATAGAAACTCATTTTTCACACAAGACTCCAAAAACCATGCATCATGCTTCTACAATTCTATGACTCAAGCTTGATTAGGAATAGAAGAAAGAGACAAGAATTTCCAAACTCACCTCAACTCATCATTCAACATACCATTCCCCACTTAGGAGAAACCCATCTAAACCAACACAAAAGGATTCCAACACAAAGCTAGAAATTATGACTTACCGGCACCTTCATCCGGATTTGCTTCCTTGTTAGCTTGGAGAGCATAGAAACGATTCCTTGCTTGACCATCAACACTAGGACCACTATAAGGAGCTTGCCTAGCATTCCTTCCTTTAGCCACAATATTAGGACAATCTCTCACATTGTGATCATTCTTTCCACAACCATAGCACCCATTAGTACCGGCTAGACATTTCCCAAAATGCTTCTTTCCACAGGTGGGACAAGTAGGCTTAACAAATTGAGATCCACCACCTTTCTTTTGGTTAACCTTGGGAGCACTTGAAAAATCTAGGTTTGGTACCCTCTTCTTGAACCTAGGTTGAACTTGCTCATCGGATCTACCACTCTTCACATCCCTATTCACCCTCTTAAGTTTGGACTCCTCAATTGATTGAGCATACACAACAAGCCTAGAGATATTCATGTCACCATGGAGCATTGTCGTACGACACTCTTCTTTCACCAAGTCGGATACATCGGTAACAAACCTACTCATCTCCTCTCTAGAGTTAGACACCAAAGATGGAGCATACCTAGACAACATAGAGAACTTCAAAGCATACTCCTCCACACTCATATTACCTTGCCTAAGATTAATGAACTACTCAATTTTGCACTCCCTCTTCTCTAGGGGAAAGTACTTACCCAAGAATGCTTCCTTAAACTCCTCCCATTCTATAGGACCCGCTTCCTCCGGCCTATTTGCCTTCCATTGAGTGTACCAAATTTGGGCCACCTCCTTCAATTGGTATGAAGCCAATTCCGCTTTCTCTATAGAGGATACTCCCATAGCATCCACAATTTTGTAAATCTCATCCAAGAATCCTTGGAGATCTTCTCCAATTCTAGATCCTAAAAAGATAGGAGGATTCATCCTCACGAAGTCTCTCAACCTTGAGGCTACCGTACTCTCATAAGCATTCACCGTAAGCCCCATATCTCTATTTGCTTGAGCCGTCATGGCTTGGGCTAGGGTAACAAAAGCCGCTCTAATCTCTTCATTAGTCATGGCCGGGGGAACCACCGGAACCTCATTCTCTTGCTCACCTATAGAAACTTGAAAGCATTGCACACCTTGACCATTTTGCACAACTTGAGGACGAACTCCCTCATCACCTAACTCCCCTTCCGCTCTCCTTTGGTTAGCCCTCGTATTCATTTCCTATAAACACAAGAGAAGGATTAGGAAAAGGACACTTATAAACCAAACTCTAAGGCACGACTTCAAGAATAATGACAAAAGTGTAACTTCTACCGTCCTATAACCTCTCGCTCATAGATGTGTCACGACTCACACCGATGAACAAGACTCTACTAGACGTGGCTTTTGAGACTTTGAACCTAAGAACCATTTCCCAAAATCTTATGCTCCGATACCAAGTTTGTCACAACCCGAGAGCATCCCCAAGTCGTAACATGCGTATTCGACCTCTCGGAGGTCTCATACAAGCCCTTAGCATTCATCACATTAGATATGTAAAATAGTGCGGAATTAAAAACTCTTTAAATAAAATCCCATAAGAATCAAAGGTCACTTTTAAAACATCATTCAAAAGTACACAAGAGGAATACTAAGTCTCTTAGCCATCTTAGACATAAACGTGAAAACATACTAGGGACACGGCCCTTTACAATCAAAAGAAGTCTATTAAGTCTATTACAAGAACCTTATCATAAAACTAGAATAGAAAAGTCTTGTCCTCGACATATGAGGACATACCACAAGATTTTGGAAGAACTTCAAGTTCCAAGCTTACTATAGAACCCACTTACTTTCCGGAACCTACACTTGTAGAAAATAGAGAAATATGGAATTAGCACAATTAAGTACTAAGTATGATGACCATGCAAAAACATGCTAAAAAAAGGACCTTTATTTGAAATATATGCTTTCATGCCATTTTTTATAAAACCTTCATATCACAATTATAAGAGACACATTTCACGTCATCATCCACATATAAGACAATACCCACATAATAGACATACTCAACTAGTACCAATGTACAATACATGAACATAATCGACAAGTAAGCCTTTTCATCATTTCTTGACCTCTATCTCAAGTTACCCAAAGCCACACTTAAGTGAAACATGAAGTGACCGCCCATACAATCTTTTCATATACACCTAAGTGTTCCTAAGGGTTACCATAGATAAGGAAATTTACCATTACAATATAACATACTAAGTCAATGTTCACATATAAAACCATAGCCAACCGTATACATACTCAACATATATTCATATACAACCCATGCTTAACTTTAAAGGAACACATGCCATTTCATTACCATAGGACCTCTACCTAATATAACCTTAAGACACACTTGAGTAAGACAAGAAGTGACCGCCCATACAACCTCTTCAAGCACACTTAAGTGTTCCTCAAGATTACCTTAGATAAGGACATTTCCTTTACAACATAACATCAATAGACCAACATTCTTTAAGAAACCATTTTTGGAGACATTCAAGCACATAAGGGGACTTTCACATAATAGTCGTTAGACTTAGGGAACTCACTTTAGTATCTTCAAAGCCTACTCGTGCCATGTGTAGATAGCATCCCATACTACTACCTACACGTTGTAGAACCTATCCAATAACTAGAGTGCACATCCCACATGATGGGAATAGGCATAACCGACATAGACCATACTAGCTAGGTATGGAATCCGGAGTCTATCCTACTCCGTGGAGGTTGTTCTACTTGCCAAAGGTAGAACTAGTAAGCAACCCATGTAGGCACATGGTTTAGGGGATGTCCAAGGAAGTTCATTGTGCCTAATCTCATACTCAACTAGGCCACCTTCCTAACCACATCCACTCGGTGCTAGCCTTGTTTCCCATAGAGTATTCAATCACATATGTACTTAGAGAAGGTTCCTTTTCTAGTTCAACCAACTCATAGTACCTCTTCCCAAGAAAGGCCCCATCTCTAAGTCATGGACAGTCAAGGTTCATAAGGATAGCTCATTTGACTTTCTTAGATAAGGATTTTCATGCCGTTCCGACTCCATCCATCTCTAAGTCTGTCATCTCACTCAAGAAGGGAACTTCGCCCTAAGGCCCATCCTTCAAGGTTATACATTTACTTAGGAAACCTAGACTTATGAAAAGGCACCATTTCTTAGTTCTGCCGATTCAAGTCTTGGCCTAGAATTCCTCTTTTAGCATTTATAAAAAGGGCACCATTTCTTAGTTCTAGCCCACTTCACACATTCATGCATTCAAGACTTCAAGTAACAAGGAGGGACACTTTAGTCTACCAACCAAGTCACAACATTTTCATTTAAGGATACTTCATAATCCAACATCTTTTCATATATACATCATTAGAAAAAATCATACTTTAAATCACAATGCTATCCACTTTACATAGGATCATCACAAGATCACATAAACTCATTCACATCATACCTTCACACGTATAGCTTCACATAAAACTTTACATATAGCTTCATATAAGACTTTACATATAGCCTCATTCATATATAAAAATATAACAATACAACAACACTCATATAATGCCCTTCATGGCCTCAATTCACAATAATACAATACTCCAACATTATGCAACAACTTCCCCAATGCCTTCATGGCTACAATTCATAATAATACCACACAAGAACAAGATATAACACTTCCACCAAAGGTGGATTCAACCTACCAATAACAATCGTCACATATGGACATTTAAAGAGAACATACTTTCAATTACACTACAATAGCACTTTGTACAAGATCACCTTATAACCATAAGAATACCTTCACATAGTACTATAACACTTCATAACTTGATAACACTTAAATTCAATAGATAATGCCTTCAAGGCCATATTCATATTACAATCCATAATTAAACACCTCCACCATAAGTGGATCCAACCAAGCAAGAACAATTATATCAATAATATGAGATTAAGCCAACTTACCATCCTCCAAAGCCATCCTCAACATTAATCAATAGACATAGAAAATCATAAACATCAACAATACAATCTATTCTAAGCATAAATTCATCAATACCCAATCATTATCAACAAACACATTTCGTAAGTCAAATATAGAAATTTGTGAAATCAAGGGTTCATGAGATTTTTCACTTGAAAACATCAATTTAATATCAACAATATCACAATCCATCATTTAAAACCATTTAATGCAAGAACCCTTGAGTAGAGTAAGAAATAGAAGTTTTTCATAACTCTTGAGAATTTGAAAACACTTTGAAATTGGTTCTAAAGCGAAAACTAGCTTTAGATAAAGAGCCACCATACCTTAGTATTGAGAAAACCCACGAAAATTTGATGCAAGAAACCTTCAATTCGAAACCCTAGCTCTAACTTGACCTTTGCCTTCAATGGTGTTCTAGAGAGAACCCTTTTTTTTTTAAGAATGAATTAAAACAATACCTTTTTAAAAGTTTTAATACTATATATTGTTATTAGAAATAAAATAAATATACCCACTTCTTAATTTAACTAAAATTAATATTTACGAAAACGCCTCTTGCCTACATGGACCTACCAAATAAAACTAAGGCAAAGTCCAATTTTTATTTTGGAAAATTTCATAACTCCAATTTATGCTTAAACTTTAAAAATTCATACGTTAGGCTCTAGTTTCACCTATCTATTTTTAGGGTCGCTACAAATATAGAGGTGGTGATTTTCATTGTTGCATTTGTAAGCCATTCAAGTAGGATCTCTTTTATTTATAGTTAGGAAACCATTGTGATTCTCTCTCGACATGAGCCCAAATTTGGGTCTGACCAAGTTGGCCTTTTTGTGATTGTTTTACCATTGTGAGGCCTATTGACCTTAATGAGTAAGTTTTTCATGATATTTTCATGATTCGTCATAATATAATTTTCCATGTCATTCACTTGTGACTAGCATTTAGTCTTCTCACAACATGCTCAAATCAAGATCACTTTGGATACGTCATGTTGGATTTTATGCGATTGTCATACGATTTGTTTAGGTTTATTATACTTTGCCTAGGCCTTTTAATATCTTTTCACAAGGATGACACATGATCATCATGAGCAATCCAGTAGATACTTTTTAATTTTTAATCTCCCCATGATTCTTTATATCTATTTTGTTATTTTAGCACATATCTAAATAATACTTATTATCTATTATCATGTCGTAACATAAATGAAGTGACATAATTCCTCATTGATGACACTTTAGTTACGCAATTGATCACGTAATTTAAATTGAAAATCAGATGGGTTTTACATTGCTCTTATCCTTCTCTCGTGTCAATACTTTTGTCTTCTCACAATAGGATCAAATGATGAGCTGTATTTGTAATGTTGGATTATATTCGATTCTCACATGATTTTTTAGGTGTATCATAATTTTCCTAGGTCTTTCATAGAATCATCATGAACTATCACATTAGAATCTTTTTAATTTTCAACCTTAACTTGACACTTTATTCTTATTTGGTACTTTTAGTACACTTCTAATTAATTCTAATCATCTATTATCATGTCATAAAATATATAATGTGACATTAATTCCTCATTGATTGAACTTTACTCACACAAATGGATATGTAATTAAAAATTTAAATCTAATGGGTTTTACATTGCTCTTGTCCTTCTCTTGTTCCTAGACTTTTGTCTTATTACAATAGGCTCAAATCACGAGCGGTTTTGGATTGACAATTTTGATTATATGTCATTCTCGTATGATTTTATTAAGAATTTATAATTTTCCTAGGTATTTTAATACCTTTTCCCGATGAAGAAGTGGAATCATCATGACCAATCCCGGTAGAATCTTTTTAATTTTAAACCTTCACTTTATGATTTATTCTTATTTTTTCATTTTAGTACACTTCTAAATAATACCAACCTTCTATTATCATGCCATAACATTTTCATTTTCTCTTCTCACAGTAGACTCAAATCATGATCATTTTTGGATTGGTAAGGTTTGATTATATGTGATTCTCAAACATTTTTTAGAGTGTGTTATTATGTACCTAGGCCTTTTAATACCTTCTCACGAGAAAGAAACATGATCATCATGAGCAATCCCAATAGATTCTTTTTAGTTTTTAATCTTCATATGATTCTTTATTCTTATTTTTGTCATTTTAGTACACATCTAAATAATACTAACCGTATATTATTATGTCGTAACATACATCAAGTGATGTTAATTCATCATTGATGAAACTTTAGTCATGAAATTGGACATATAATTGAAATTTAATGGATTTTACATTTCTCTTTTCCTTCTCTCATGCTTAGACTCTTCTAACAGTATTCTCAAATCATGAAATGGATTGGAAATGTAGGGTTATTTTTTATTCTCACATGAATTTTTTTGGGTGTACTATAATTTTCTTTGGGGTTTTAATGCCCTCGCTTGCTGAAGACACATGATCATCCTGAGGAAGCTCGATTGGTTATTTTTAATTTTTAACCCTCACATGCTGCGTATTCCTATTTTATAATTTTAGTACACATATAAATATTATTGACAGTGAATTATCATGTCGTAACATACATCATTTCACAGTAAATTTTCATTGATGACACTTTAGTCAGGCAATTGGAAATATAATTAAAATTAAAAATCTAATGGGTTTTACATTGCTCTTGTTCATCTCTCATGCCTAGACTTTTTTCTTATCATAATACACTCAAATGATGAGAAGAGTTGGTAATGTTGGATAATATGCGATTCTCGCACAATTTTATGAGGTGTATTATAATTTTCCTAGGCCTTTCAATACCGTTGCATGATTAAAACATGGATTTATTTTGAGTAAGCTCGATAATTTCATTTTAATTTTGAACCTTCAAGTGACGTTTTATTGCTATTTTGTCTTTTTCGACACATTTAAATTATTATGACCGTCTATTATCATGTCGTAACATGCATCATCTCACATTAATTTTTCATAGATGACAGTTACGCAAGTGGACATGTAATAGAAACTTAAATCTAATGGACTTTACATCGCTCTTGTCCTCTTCTTGTGCCTAAACTTTTGTCTTCCGACAATAGAGTCAAATGATGAGTTGGATTTGTAATGTTTGATTATATGCAATTGTCGCATTATTTCTTAGGTGTATTATTGTAACGGCCCAACCCGCTAGTGACATTACTTATCTTGGGCTGTAACAAATGGGATCATAGCCACTTTAGTGTCAGCGTTATCGATGAGGGCCAGAGTTCAACTTAGTTTAGGCAAAATACGATAAGGTAGGGAAAACCTGAGTTTTGAGTCTAGGAAAATCACATACGGAGTGGTAAACCTTAGTGAGGAAACTGAGTCCATCGAAGTGGTGTATGTACACCTCAAATTTAGATTATAAGTCTCATATCAATAAAATAAAGGAGAGATATTGGGTATGTAAGTAACTAGGACATACAAATAAGTGATGCGTTTAATGTCGCATCTAGGCCTAGAGCAGAAAATATCACTAGCGAGTTGGGCTGTTACAAATGGTAACAAAGCCACTCATTGTGTCAACCTTGTCGATGTGGTCCAGATTTTAACTTAATTTAGGCATATCCTAGTAAGGCGGGATAAACCTCAGTGGTGAGTCTAAGAAAATACCATATAGTGGGGCAAACATCAGGGAGAAAGATGAGTCCATAGAGGGGGTGTATCTGATGGCCAAACTTAAGTTAAAAAGTCCCACATAGGCAAAAAATATGAGAGTGTATATAAGTAAGCAGGTCTTACCACCTACTGACGCATTTTAAAGATGTGATGGCCTAATACAAAAGCGGACAATGTCACTAGTAGGTTTAAGTCGTTACAATTACAAGTCCTAACATACATCATGCAACATTTATTCCTCATTGATGACTCTTTAGTCACACAAATAAACATGTAAAAAAATTTAAAATCTAATGGGTTTTACATTGCTCTTGCCTTTCTCTCGTGCCTAAACTTTTGTCTTCTAATAAAATCATGAGCTGGATTAGTATTGTCTGATCATATGTGATTCTTGAATGATTTGTTTAGGTGTATTTTAATTTTCCCAAGATTTTTAATATATTTGCTCAATAAAGACACATGATCATCATGAGCAGGCCCAATAGTTTCTTTTTAATTTCAAACCTTCACGTGATGCTTTATTCTTATTTTGTTAATTTTAGTACACATATAAACAATAATGGTCGTCTATTATCATGTTGTAACATACTGATACGCTCAAATTACACCTCCCTATAGAAGTATAAGCGATCGTTATCAAGTAAAAAACCCCACTTGTAGGTTGGGGTTGATCCCACGAGGAAAATGGTTTAAACTTTACTTTAACCAACAATTATATTCAATTAGTCAAATTACTTCCAGAAACAGGTAATTAAAGGGGGGTTTGTTTGTGTGAAACAAATAGTAAGAATTTAATAAGTAATCAGTAATAAAAACTCAATTTTGGTTGTTATCAAGATAAGAGAAATAACTAGGGTATACGTGTTCCCCACAAGCTCATAACGCAATAATCCTAGTAACAGCAATCATTTCCTAGTGTATTACATGCAAAGTGATAAGTTAGGTATCTCTAAATCCTTGGTCCGGCATCTAGAGAATTTTACCCCGCACCTTGGTCCGGCTACGTGTGTATAATTTTCTAACCCTTACCTTTACCTCATATTAGACATCATAATCGATGTTTGGCTTAGTTATTACTTCGCACCAATCGACACTAGCCTATTAGATAGTATCACACTAAATCTAAAATGATGGGGAATACCCTTATACTAAATTTGAATATATGAAAGCTGAGAGTTTAACAAAAACTAAAAAGTCAAACTCAAATACTAAAGTTGATTCTAACTATATCTGAAAATAGCCTCTAACTGACTAGAAGTGTTGGGACATGCCACAGCTAAATCTAGCAAAACTAAAACTAAATACTGAAAGTAGGAAATCGACATGTCAATCGTCCTCGAAGAATGAGGACTCACCACTGGTGCTACTGAACTAACTACCGGAAACCGATCTATGCGTGATCTGGAAGTTGAGAACCTGAACCTACATCACGAGAAGATGTAGTGCAGAATATGCGTCAGTACTTGATAGGGCCGAGCATGCAGGATAGAGTAAAGCTTAACAATAATCATAACTGAACAAAGCAATAAAAGCAATGATATAATCTTAACATGATAAGGATACTGAATATATTGAACATGAGCTAATTGAATGCAGTGACTAAGTTTATAACATGCTGAGACTCAATACTAAACTGATAACATGGTCGATGCAATAGAATCTGACTGAACTATGGGAGCTACTAATAACCAACATAAAACCACATGAGCCAAATGTGGAGTCTGATGTATCCGCCTCATCAAGAGAACCCAATATACCCTGCCAGAGGTATAAAGGCATGACTGGCATGATCACTAAAATATTGCCCACAGAGGGGATTTACAACCTATAGGGTACGTAGTTCTGGGACTTGCGGGTGACTGACCCTAGTCCACTCGGTATTAAGTCTACTTTAAACTAATTATGTAATTTAGCAATTTATAACTGAAATGTAGTAAATTTTGGATAGCTCAAATACTGACATGCTAATTGAAAATGCAACATTAATGTACTGATAGTTAAACATTTATAACTGGAGCATGTATAACTGAATAATCTGACCTAGCATGTGCAATTCATGAACGAAAAGAACTGCATAGCTACGGTTCTGAAATTATGAACGAATTTATACTAAAACATGCTAAAAATAATGATAAATTGATTAGGAACATTAAAGTAACTAATTCATAAAAATCTGCTTAAATTCAAGAAACCCTAAGTCTAGTTGGTAATAAGGGAATCAAGAATCTGACTGAATTCTAGCGACCTAATGTGTGAAAGGAAACCATTAGTGAAATACCACATACCTGGTGACGAATTCTACGAAGAAATCTTTTGATTTTGGAGCTGGAACTGTTGGAGACTCGTTGTGTTCTTAGGAAGGGTTTGGTTGTCTATTTCTCCTCTTTGCGTTCTAAGTTTTATGAATTTTGGTGGATTATCTGACTTGGGTAAGTTTCACTTATGTTTCTAGGCTAAAACTAACCAAAACTACGTAGTTTAGGGGTCGAATGCATAGGGAAAAGCCCAAACGACCCCTGACTTAAAAGTTGTCAGGGTCACCGACGATCCATCCTGGTGACCCATTTGTTCGAGACAGGACATTGGGATCTTAGGGTCTGATCCACGGATGCGGACCACCACCTGTTGTCTGACCTACAGTCCGTTAGTCCGGCCGTGAGTCGACCCTTAGACAAATTTTTAGGCAAAGTCTGGGGAGGGTTGCAGGTGGCCATCCACGGACCATCAGCACGGACCGTGGATCACCTACGGTCCGTGGGTGGCAACCGTGGGTTGCAACTGTAGCTTCTAAAAAAATATGCATTTTGGTAGATCTAGCAGACAGGTTGTTACATTATCTCCCCCTTGGGAACATTCGTCCTCGAATGAAGACTAGACTAGCTGAAATGGACGGAAAGAGCTGCAACCCTACTACAAAATACTAATGTCAAGCCCCGAGCCTACACCATGGACGTGGCTGGTACTCGAGAACCATTGTTGGCCCCAAGCGAATCCATGGCCTGGCTTACTTACACAATAGAAGACTTTACTCAAGATAAATATACTTTAAAACAGGTAAACTAAACTGCACAAAAACTAAGTTAGAATGTATTATAATAACATTCACTGCCAAATTGGCAACTCAAGTCTCAACTTAACTGAAAAGGAAAATTAAAGACTCATTAACTAACATCACTAACTCTGTCTATGAAGCCTCTAAACAACTGAGATGGACGTCGGGACAAGACTCACGACATCCTAATGAACTAAAATATTGAAAGCAATAAAAAGGATCCTCTGGAAAGCTAGGAGACTCACCAACTGACTATGAGTGCTCAACTGGATCAATGAGGCACTGGATGTTGATCCTGGTTACCTACGTCTGCATCATAATAGAATGCAGGCCAACTGACATCAGTACATTAAATGTACGAGTATGCGAGTTGGAATGCTAAACATAACTTAAGCTTGAAAAGAATCTGAAAGGAACACTTAACTTGGCTTTACTGAACTCCTGAATAACTTAACTCAATATAAAGCAATAAAGCACATGCAATATATGGAAAGCTTTTAAAACAGTAGAAAACAACTTAGTTTGTTAAGCAAAATACAATAATAAACTCAACTTTACTCATATAATAAAGTAATATAGTTTATGTGGGATTTTCTCTAACCGACTACCACCACTATGAGCCTAAGTAGTGATACAGCGTCTAGCCCACACTGCCAGAATTGTCATATACCTTGCCATCATATAGAATGCTTAACTAAGTGGATCCACTAGTCTATGCTAAAAGCATATTAAGGAGTCATCTATAAAGTATGATCATTTACTACTCATGATGGCTACATGGTTTATGGAGACATGAGTTATCTGAACTCAAGCTCGTCCCCATATCGGTGCTCAATACTACTCCCAACATATACTTTAGCTCATATATTTATAAAAACGAAACTCTTTCTTTGGTTTGATATAATTACTCAAGAACTTAGCTTAAAAGCTCTCTGGAAATCTCAGTTTCCTTTCTTGCTCAAATGTGAAAACATTTTAACTCTTACAAATACTTAGTTCCCGAATAATCTTTGAAGAATGAACTTTACTCTTACTCTTTACTGAAAACTAGTTCAAAGGCTCTTTTGGAAATTTCATTTTCCTTTCTTGTTTAAATATGAAAACATTTACTCTTTGGGAATACTTAGTCCCGATATACTCTTTTGAAGAAATGCACTTCAAACTTTACTCTTTACTCAACTCAAAACTCAAGTCTTAAAACAAAGTTAAAACATTTGTAAGAGACTTTTGAAAAACTTTATGAACTTCTCTTAACTTGACTCTTGACTTCTCTTGACTTGACTTTTAATTTCTCTTGACTTGACTCTTAACTTCTCTTGACTTGACTCTGAACTTTCCTTGAATTGAATTATGAATTCAAGGATTATGATTTGTGATAGGAAAGATCTCATGATGTTTAGGAATGATTTTAGATAGCTAAACATGAGAAAAGATAAAAAAAAATCATTATCTGAGGATGGGTCCGCGACATGGTGTATTTAAATTTTGGTCGCGAAAATATTTTTTGAGGCAGAGAGGTCTGTGTCCTCGCCGCGACATGAAAGGAAATAATACACTTCTGAGGAAAGGGTCCGCACGCGGACCTGGTACCCAGTTTTTGCCCGACTTGTTCCTTCTTCATTTTCTAACCCCAATTCACCTAAACTCGGTTATTTTTCTCAAATTCCCTTTAGATTCAGATACCCAGTATGTATACACAAGAATCTAACTCAAACAACTCAAGGAAACAACATTTTAACCTCAAGGAACTCCTCAATCTCAACCTAACTCAAGAACGAAGGTCAATTTCAAGAACACCATTCAAGATTCATCAACTTTCTAGTACAAACTTTGTTGAAATAGACATGATAAGCACGTGGGTGAACGAACCCAACGTTGTGAAAGACTCACATACCTCGTAGGGATCACCCCTTGACGAAATCCACGAGCCAAGCTTCAAGAACTTGATGATTCCTTGCTCCTTCTCCTATTTTCTCCTCTTCTTTTCTCTTCTCTCAAAACCCTAACTTATTTCTCAAAAGCGTAAACTGAATCCAATCAGTTTAGACCCCAACTTAATTACCAAAAACAAAATTAATTAATTGGTGGTGAAAAGACCATAATGCCCTTCGAAAATCCGGATTGGACTTCCCTTATTTGAACAGTTCAACTTCCAATGGGCATAAATCACTCATATGAACTCGAAATCACGCAAACTCAACGGCGTTGGAAAGATTATTCCAAGATATTTTCTATTTTATCTGGAAACACACCTAACTTATCCTGAGCTAGGAGTTATGATCATTTGATGTTGACCAAAAACTCATACTTAACTTAACCAATTTTCCAGATTTTTTATTATTTCCAAAAAATCACTCTTTCTAATTCTAGCTATTTCTAGTTCTTTCAATTTGTGAGATGTTACAACTAAAACTGATATCTGACTGAACTAAGTTCCAAGAACATGCAAATACGCTGAAAATGCAAGTACAAACTGAAGGTACAAGATACTAAGACTGGATTTGCGCATGAATGACTGAAAAACTGAAGAGGGACTATTACCTCAAGCTGGACTGGAATTGGAAGGAAAGAGGTGAGGATACTTGGCCATCATGGCTGCTACTGCTTCCCAAGTAGCTCCCTCTACTGACTACTCCAAAAAATCTTAACTGAAGTGAATTCTTTGTTTCTCAACCACCTAACCTGACGGTCAAAAATCTCAACTGGTACATCCTCATAAGAGAGACTATCTTTCACAGCCATACTCTCTAATGACACTATGGATGTTGGATCACCCACACATTTCTTCAATAGCAAAACGTAAAAAATTGGATGCACTGCCACTAGTTCTGCTGACAACTCTAACTCATAAGCCACTTTACCAACTCTTTTACAGATCTTGTAAAGGCCTACATATCTAGGACTCAGCTTCCCTTTCTTGCCAAATCTCATCACCCCCTTCATAGGTGACACTTACAAGTTAATCCAATCATCAACCTTGAACTCTAATTCCTTTCTCCTTACATCTGCATAAGACTTCTGACGACTCTGGGTTGTCTTAAGTCTATCTCTAATGAGTTGCACTTTCTCCAGAGCATCATGAATTGAATTTGGCCCTATCAAGGTTGCTTCACCTACTTCAAATTAACCAACTAGAGATCTACATCTACCCCCATATAATGCCTCATAAGGTGCCATCTGAATGCTGGAATAGTAGCTATTATTGTAGGTGAACTCTGTAAGAAGAAGGTGATCATCCCAACTACCCTAGAAATTGATCACGCAAGCTCTCAACATGTCATCTATGGTCTTGATGGTACGCTCTACCTGATCATCCATCTGTGGATGAAATGTTGTGCTAAGATTAACCTGAGTACCAAGACCTTTCTGAAATAACTTCCAACAATGACAGGTAAACTAAGGACCTCTATGTGAAATAATAGGGAATGGAACCCCATACAACCTAACTATCTCATTAATGTAAAGCCTTGTGTAGTCCTCCGCCGAATCTGTAGTCTTAACATCCAAAAAGCGTGCAGACTTAGTAACTCTATCAACTATCACCCAATAGGAGTCATGTTGTCTGCGAGTACGAGGTAATCCTGTAATGAAGTCCATGTTGATCACTTCCCACTTCCAAGTAGGAATGTTGATCTTTTGGGTAATACCTCATGGTTTTTGATGTTCTACCTTCACTTGCTTGCAATTTGGGCACTTAGCCACAAAATCTACTATATCCCTCTTCATGCCATTCCACCAAAAGACTTCTCGCATATCATGGTAGTTCTTATTGGCGCGTGGATGAATAGAATATCTAGAATTATGGGCTTCTGCAAGAATCTGCTGCCTCAACTCACCCACCTTAAGAACACATAATCAACCCTGATAGCGAAGCACTCCATCTCCCCCTTGGGAGAAAACCTCAACACTCTCTGCTGATGGACTGCACTCTTTAGTTGAAGCAATATTGGATCACTGTCTTGCTTTTACTTAACCTCCACTACCAATGAAGATTCTGACCCATTTTGAACTGTTACACCACCATCTGATATGCTCAAAAGGCGAACTCCCAAGCGAGCAAGCATGTGAACCTCCTTCGCTAGTTCTTTTCTTTCTTTCTCAACATGTGCTACACTACCCATAGATAGTCTGCTAACAGCATCTGCTACTACATTGGCCTTACCCGGATGGTAATGCACTCTCATATCATAATCCTTGAAGAACTCAAGCCATCTCCTCTGGCGAAGATTCAACTCTTTCTGAGTGAACACATATGGAAGGCTCTTATGGTCTGTGAACACATCTACATGAATACCATACAAATAGTGTCTCTAAATCTTACGTACAAACACCATTGTTGCAAGCTCGAGGTCATGAGTTGGATTGTTCTTCTCGTACACATTAAGTTGTCTAGAAGCATAAGTTATAACCTTACATATCTACATCAATACACAACCTAGGATGACTCTGTATGTACCACAATAGATCACATAACAGTATGAACCTCTAGTAGAGTCAAAATAGGAGTTGTAGTCAACCTAGTTTTCAATTCTACGAAATTTTTCTCACAATCATCAGACCACTGAAACTTCACCCTTTTTTTAGTTAACTTAGTCAATGGAGAGGCTATGGATGAAAATCCTTCCATGAACCTTCTATAATAGCTAGTCAAACCCAAGAAACTTCTGATATATGTANATCAGACCATTGAAACTTCACCTTTTTTTTAGTTAACTTAGTCAATGGAGAGGCTATGGATGAAAATCCTTCCATGAACCTTCTATAATAGCTAGTCAAACCCAAGAAACTTCTGATATATGTAGGAGAGGTAGGTCTGGGCCATCATTTCACTTCTTCTATATTTTCAGAATCCACTCAAATCCCTTCACTAGACACAATATTACCAAGCAAAGCAACATATTGCAACCAAAACTAACATTTGCTAAACTTTGCGAATAATTGGTGATCTTTGAGATTCTGCAGAACATCCCTCAAACGAGTCGCATGTTCTTCCTCATTCCTAGAGTAAATAAGGATATCATCAATAAACATAATAACGAACAAGTCCAAATATTGCTTGAAAACTCTGTTCATCATATCCACAAAAGACGCAGGAGCATTGGTTAGTCCAAATGACGTAACTACAAATTCATAATGACCATACCGAGTTCTGAAGACTGTTTTTGGGATGTCACTATCTCTGACTCTGAGATGATGATAACAAGAACTGAGGTCTATCTTTGAGAAATAACTAGCACCCTGAAGTTGGTCAAACAAGTCATCAATCATGGGGATAGAGTACTTATTCTTGATTCTGTCCTTGCTGAACTGTCTATAATCAATGCACATACTGAGAGAACCATTTTGTCACACCCCGAGCCTACACCCTGGACGCGACCGGCAATCGGAGACCCATTATTGGCCCCAAGCGAACCCTTGGCCTGGCTTACTTAACTCAACAGAAGAGTTAACTAAACAAAATAAACTCATTTAATAGTTTAAATGATAACTGCTTAGCCAAATTGGCAACTTCTGTCTCAAATCAAAGTATTTGCAAACACATAGATGAGAGACTCATAACTACTATATCAAACCTCTATAATACTAAGATGGATGTTGGGAAACACCCCACAACATCCTAATAAAGAAAAACTAGGAAAGGGAATAAAAGAGTCCTCTGGAATGCAAGGAGGCTCACCACTGACTCTGAAGTAATCGACTAGATCAACGGCGCACTGGATGCTGATCCTGGTTACCTGCGTCTGCATCGTAATAAGATGCAGGCCAACTGGAATCAGTATATTGAATGTACGAATATGCGAGTTGGATGCTAAACATCAACTTAAGCTTGAAAGGAGTAAGAAAGAACACTTACCTTGGCTCTGTACAACTCATGAATAACTGAACTCAATATAAAGCAATAAGACACATGCAATATATATATATTTAAAGCTTGTAAAACAGTGTAAACAACTTAGTTCGTTAAAGATAAAGCAATAACAAACTCAACTTTACTTATATATAAAAGTAATATAACTTTTGTGGGAGATTTGTTTTAACCGACAACCACTATAAGCCCTAGTGATGGTACAACGTTTTACCTCACGTTGCACAAGGACCATCTTATACCTCACCGTGATAGAGGGCCTAACTTAACTTAGTGGATCCACTAGCTTCACTTACGTGATCATCTAAAAAGTATGACCTATTAAATCCCACGTTGGCTACATGGTTCTTTTAGAGAGTTGGGTTAATATGAACTCGCGTCCCCAATTTGGTGCTCAATACTACTCCTAAAATATATTTTAGCTCATATGTGTTTTAAACACCCCTTTCTTTAGTTTGAGATAATTGCTCAAAGTTTATTCCAAAGGCTCTTTTGGAATCGATAATCCCTTTACTGAAAACTAGCCCAAAGGCTCTTTTGGAAATCATAGTTTCTTTCTTGAGCAAATGTGAAAATATTTATAAACTTCTTTGGGAATACTTAGTTCCCTAATAACTTTTGAGAAATGAACTCAACTCTTTACTCTTTACTTTACTGGAAACTTGAGCCTTAAAATGAAGTTTAAACGTTTAATAAAGACTATTGAAAACTTTAAGAAACTTTGCTTTGACTTGCTTCTTAACTTCTAGACTTGACTCTTAACTTTCCTTGAATTGGATTATGGATTCAAGGTTCACGATCTCATATTTATGGATGATTTAATGATGTTTAGATGTACCTTAGAGTGTTAGAATCAACTAGGAAACATAGGTACATCACTTAGGAACTAGTACGAAAAGGTGGGGGAAGAATGGGGTGAACTGGCGTCATTGGCGCTCTGAGAGGCGTGGGGTACCAGGCCCCAAACTTTAGAAAGGTCTGTGGGGCACGCTGGCTGGCGCAGTGCCCCAAGGCCAAAACTTCAGAGGATGCTTTGGGGCGCGCTGGTTGGCGCGGCTCCCCAGCCCCGATGCCCAGGTTTTCTCGATTTTTCTTCTTCGTTTTTCATCTTTGAACCCTCAAATCTTCCCTAGTTCTTTCCCCAAACACTTAGGATCAATTCTACCCTCAATAGACAACCAATCTAACTCGAAAAACATCCCGGAACATGAATCAACTCAACCCCCAAGCATGAACAACTCATCCAACAGGAATTTAACAATGTTCTTCAAGACTTCTATTTCTTAACATTCAAACAACTCCAAATCGGTGAATTGAAACAAGTTGGTGTGTGGGTGAACTAACCCAATACGAAAAGATCTCACATTCCTTAATAGGGATCACCCCCGACGAATTCCACTCGCAAGCTTGGATGATCTTGATGAATTCTTGCCTTTTTCTCCCGTTCATTCTTCCTTTCTCTCTTCTCCAAGCCCTAAGCGTTCTTTAATTTTCCAAAACTGATTTAGGTTCTATTTTTACCCACAATAAACCCCTAAAATCAAATTACGAAATAACTTAGAGGAAAGACTACTTTGACCTTCCCTAAATCCGGATTGGGACTTTCCTCAATCCAACAGCCCAACTTCCGAAAGGCATATCTCACTCATACGATGTCAAAATTTTGCAAACTCGGTGGCGTTGGAAAAATATATCCAAGGGATTATCAACCAAATCAAGAACTGATCCTAAATCATCTTGATCTAGGAGTTATGGCCATTTGAAAATGACAAAAACTCACTTTGGACATAATTTTCCAGATTTCCTTAATCTTTCCAAAAATCAATATTTTCAGATTTTAACTCTTTCTAGTTGTTTCTAGGTGCGAGATGTTACAATATCTCCCCCTTGGAATCATTCGTCCTCGAATGAGTTTTATTTCGCTAAGCTAAGGGTAGCAGCATCAAGTCCAACACTCAACAAGCAAAAAGTAAGTAACAACATGCATACTCATAATTTAGCTAGTACTAAGAAGAGGATTAGTACCTTGATCTGAATTTTCTCCAGATTCAATGAGATGTGGATATCTCTTCTTCATATCCTCTTGAGCTTCCCAAGTAGCTTCTTCAACAAATTGGTTCCTTCAAAGGACTTTAACTAATGCGACCTCCTTTGTTCTCAACTTGCGAACTTAGCAATCTAAAATTTGAACCGGAATCTCCTCATAAGATAAATTATCCATAATCCCAACATTTTCAGTTGGTACTATTAATGAAGGATTTCCCATGCACTTCTTTAACATAAAGATGTGAAATACCGGATGAACCGCTACTAATTCCTGTGGTAGCTCCAACTCATAAGCTACACTACTAATCCTCTTGGCTATGCGATAAGGTCCAATATATCGGGGACTAAGCTTCCCCTTCTTACCAAACCTCATAACACCCTTCATGGGTGAAACTTTCAAATATACCAAATCATCTACTTCGAACTCAAACGCCCTTCTCCTAACATCAGTGTAGGATTTCTGACGACTCTGTGTTGTTTTCAATCTCTCTTGAATTACTTTTACCTTCTCCATAGCTTGATGAACTAAATCTGGTCCTATCAACCCTACTTCACCAACTTCAAACCATCTAATAGGAGATCTGCATCTTCTCCCATAAAGACCTTCATATGGAGCCATTTGGATGCTGGAGTGGTAACTGTTGTTGTAAGCAAACTCAATGAGAGGTTGGTGATCATCCCAATTTGCTTTGAAATCAATCACACAAGCCCTCAACATATCCTTTAAGGTCTGAATAGTGCGCTCTGCTTGTCCATCTGTCTGAGAATGAAAGGCAGTACTTAAATTCACCTTCGCACCCAAACCTTGCTGGAAAGATTTCCAGAACTGTGTAGTAAATTGTGCACCTCTATCTGAAATAATGGAGACCGAAACTCCATGGAGTCTTACCACTTCTTGAATATATAGCTTAGCATAATGTTCTGCTGAATGGGTAATCTTTACCGGCAAAAAGTGGGATGATTTTGTCATTCTGTCGACAATCACCCAAATAGAATCATGTTGTCTGCGAGACCTTGGTAAACTTGTGATGAAATCCATATTAATCATGTCCCACTTCCATTCTAGAAGTTCTATATTATGCGCCAAACCACCGAGCCTTTTGTGCTCGACTTTCACTTATTAGCAATTTGGATACTTAGCAACAAACTCTACAATGCCCTTCTTCATGTCATTCCACCAATACACTTCTCTCAAATCGTGATACATCTTTGTGGAACCCGGATGAATGAAATAGCTGGAGCTATGAGCTTCCTACATGATCCTCTCTTGGAGTCCATCCACCATAGGTACGCACAATCTACCTTGATATCTCAATACACCATCTCCCCCTTGTTCAAAAGTTAATACTCTTTGCTCATGAACATTTGCCATTAAGTCTAGCAAAATGGGATCTTGGTCTTGCTTTTCTTTCACTTCTGAAACTAGTGATGATTCCACCCCGTTCGTCACCACTATTCCTCCTTTTGTGGAATCCATAAGTCTGACTCCCAGGCGTGCAAGTCTGTGCACATCTTTGGCTAACTCCCTCTTTTGTTCCTTAACATGGGTGGTACTACCCATAGATAACATGCTTAAAGCATCAGCAACTACATTAGCCTTACCTAGGTGATAAAGAATACTCATGTCATAATCCTTCAGTAATTCCAACCACCTCTTTTGTCTGAGATTGAGCTCTTTTTGAGTGAACACATATTGCAAGCTCTTGTGATCATTGAATATATCAACATGAACACCATAAAAGTAGTGTCGCCAAATCTTCAAGGCGAAAACGTCATGGGTTGGATAATTCTTCTCATGAACCTTCAACTGTCTGGAGGCATAAGCTATCACCTTGCCATTCTGCATTAACACACAACCCAACCCAACTTTGGATGCATCACAATACACCACAAAACCTTGAGTACCCTTTGTTAAGGTCAAAACTGGGGCAATAGTCAACCTCTTCTTCAATTCATAAAAGCTTTTCTCACAAGCTTCAGACTATTAAAACTTCACTATTTTCTGAGTCAACTTCGTCAAAGGAGACGAAATAAACGAGAACCCCTCTACAAACCTTTTATAAAAGCCAGCTAAACCCAAGAAACTCCTAATATCAGTTGGAGATCCACGTCTAGGCCATTTCTGCACTGCCTCAATTTTCTGATTATCAACCTTAATCCCCTCTCCAGACATAATATGGCCTAAGAATTCCACATACTCAAGCAAAAATTCACACTTAGAGAATTTAGCATACAACTCCTTATATTTCAAAGTCTGAAGAACTATTCTGACGTGACTAGCATGATCTTCTTCATTCCTTGAATAAATTAGTATGTCATCAATGAAGATGATAACAAACATATCTAAATAAGGTTTGAAGACTTTGTTCATAAGATCCATGAACGTTGCTGGTGCATTAGTCAAACCAAAGGACATGACCAAGAACTCATAATGACCATATCTAGTCCTAAATGTTGTCTTTGGAATGCTGCATTCCCTAACTTTCAACTGATGGTAGCTTGATCTGAGGTCAATGTTCGAAAATCAGGTGGCACCCTAAAGTTGATCAAATAAATCATCTATCCTTGGAAGAGGATACTTATTCTTGATGGTAACCTTGTTCAACTGACGGTAGTCTATACACATCCTACGGGAACCATCTTTCTCTCTCACGAATAAGACTGGAGCGCCCCAAGGTGAGACACTTGGTTGAATGAATCCTTTATCTAGGAGATCTTTCAACTTCTCCTTCAACTCTTTCAACTCTGTTGGTGCCATTCTATATAGCGGAATAGAAATAGGATGAGTATCTGGAATGATGTCTATGTCGAAGTCTATTTCTCTCTCAGGAAGGACTCCGGGTAGATCATCAGGAAAGACTTCTGGAAACTCTCTTACTATAGGAACTGACTGAATGAGAGGTACCTCAACACTTGAGTCATTAACTCGGACTAAGTGATAGATACAACCCTTCGAAACTAACTTTCTCACCTTAAGGTACGAAATGAAACGACCCTTAGGCAATGCTGAACAACTACTCCACTCTATGACTGGCTCATTAGGAATCTGAAACTTGACAACTCGAGTTCTGCAATCTATGGAGGCATATCAGGCATAAAGTCAGTCCATACATAGCATGACATCAAAATCTACCATGTCTAGCTCAACTAGATCAGCCACGGTGTCTTTGTGATTGATAGAAATGACACAATCACGATAGACTCGTTCAGCTAGAATAGACTCCCCAACATATGTAGAAACACAAAAGGGTTCACACAGTTTCTCAGGAAGAATCTCAAACTTATTTGCAACATAAGGAGTTACGAAAGACAAACTTTCTCCTGGGTCTAGCACAGCATAAACATCAAAACTAAATACTTTGATCAAACCAGTGACAACATCTGGAGAGTTCTCTTGCTCATGGTGACTAGTGATTGCATAGAGGCGGTTTGCTCCCCTGCCAGTACCAGAAGTAGCTCCTTTAGGTGTGGCCCTGTCTGGTGGAGCAACTGATGAAGACTCGGCTCTATTGCCTGGATTTTCACTACCTTGGTTGTTCTTAGGGCACTCCTTCATGAAGTGACCCTCTTGTCCACACTTAAAACAACTTGTCTGATCATCATGACATTTACCTGGGTGGGTTCTACCACACCTAGCACATGTAGGAGTCAAACTACCTCCTTGTGCCACACTACCTCGGGACTGTTCTGGTCTAGCTCTGAAGTCCTGTGAATTCTGGTCGTTATAGTCACCTTTATTTCTGGGTGCAGGTGCACTAGCAGATGATGGTGCTGGCCCCTTTTGCTTCTGAAAGGATGAAGGATTCACACTGCCCTTCTGTTGCCCAGACTCATTCCCAGTCTTAGCTTTCTTGCTTTTATGCTCTTTCCTGTCCCTCAACTTTTCCTCTTCAACTAGCTTCACATAAGCCATCGTCCTTGAGATGCCCATGTCACCTATCAGCATCGCAGCCCTGCCCTTTTTTGCTCAATAAATGACCCAAACCAGCAACCAAAAGGCTCATTATACTCCTCATGTCCTTAACCATTTCGGGAGCATAGTGGGACAACTGGGTGAACTTCAACCCATACTCATGCACACTCAAGGAATCCTGTTTCAATGTAAGAAATTCTCGTACCTTAGCCTCTTTCAATTCTTGTGGAAAGAAATGCCCCAAGAAGGCTTTTTCAAAATAAGCCCAACAAGCAGGTGGTGCATCCTATGTCTACCCCCCTTTCAACTGATCAAACCATGTTCTAGCAACATCATTTAGTTGATATGTAGCTAGTTCAACCCTTCCAGCGCCAGCAACATGCATCACCTCAAAAACCTTCTTCAGTTCCTCAATAAAATTTTCAAGATCCTCAGTAGTGACCGAACTAGTGAAACTTGGAGGTTTCATTCTCAAGAATTCGCGAATCCTTGAAGTGTCAGCCTTATCTTGCCTTGGTCCTCTTAGTTGCCCAACCTGGCTAGTCACAACTTGGCTTAGCATCCGGATAGCCTCACGAAATTCGGCATTAGTGACCTCGCCTTGACGTTGCACGTTTGGTGCATTAGGTACCCCTTGCTCTTGTGGTTCAACATTTCTCCTAGCTGGACGACCTCGTGCTGCTCTTCGTGGAGGCAAGGTTATTTGAAACACGCAAAAGCACGAATTAGAGGGAAACTTTTAGAGATAAACTCTAACGCACGAGATGGATATGAAGGTAGTGTAGAATTTCCTAAATGTTGCAGCATCCTAATATAGATGTGGCGCACTTCACACCGATAAATAGGACTCTACAGACATGGCTTCATAGACTCCCTAGGACTTTTGAAATATGTGCTCTGATACTAAGTTTGTCACTCCCTGAGCCTACACCCTGGACGTGGCCGGCACTCGGAGACTATTGCTGGCCCCAAGAGAACCCTTGGCCTGGCTTACTTAACTCAGCGGAAGACTTAACTCAACAAAATAAACTCATATAATAGTTTAAATGATAACCTCTTAGCCAAATTGGTAACTGTTGTCTCAAAATAAAGTATCAGCAAACACATAGATTAGAGACTCATAACTACTATCTGACTCTCCATCAAGCCTCTATAATAATAAGATGGATGCTAGGACAGACCCCACAACATCCTAATAACGAAAAACTAGGAAAGCAAATAAAAGAATCCTCCGGAATGCAAGGAGGCTCACCACTGACTCTGGAGTGCTCGACTAGATCAAAGGCGCACTGGACACTAATTCTGATTACCTGCGTCTGCATCATAATATGATGGAGGCCAACTAGCATCAGTACATTGAATGTACGAGTATGCGAATTGGAATGCTAAACAACAACTTAAGCTTGAAAGGAGTCAGAATGAACACTTACATTGGCTCTGTACAACTCATGAATAACTAAACTTAATATAAAGCAATAAGACACATGCAATATATATGTATATATATAAAGCTTGTAAAACAGTGTAAACAACTTAGTTCGTTAAAGATAAAGCAACAACAAACTCAATTTTACTTATATATAAAGTAATATACCTTTTGTGGGAGATTTTTTTAACCGACAACCACCATATGAGCCTTAGTGATGGTATAACATTTTACCTCACGTTACACAAGGACCATCCTATACCTCACCGTGATATAGGACCTTACTTAACTTAGTGGATCCAATAACTTAACTTACGTGATCATCTAAAAAGTATGACCCGTTAAATCCCACATTGGCTACATGGTTCTTACGGAGAGTTGAGTTTATATGAACTCGCGTCCCCAATTTAGTGCTCAATACTACTCCCAAAATATAATTTAGCTCATATGTGTTTTAAACACCTCTTTCTTTAGTTTGAGATAATTGCTCAATGTTTAGCCCAGAGGCTCTCTTGGAATCGATGTTCCATTTACTGAAAACTAGCCCAAAGGCTCTTTTGCAAATCATAGTTCCTCTCTTGCTCAAATATGAAAACATTTATAAACTTCTTTGGGATTACTTAATTCCCTAATAATTTTGAGAAATGAACTCAACTCTTTACTCTTTATTTTACTAGAAACTTGAGCCGTAAAATGAAGTTTAAACGTTTACTAAATACTCTTGAAAACTTTAAGAAACTTTGCTGTGACTTGCTTCTTAATTTCTAGACTGGACTCTTAACTTCTTTGACTTTGATCTTAACTTTCCTTGAATTGGATTATGGATTCAAGGTTCACGATCTCATATTTATTGATGATTTAATGATGTTTAGATGTACCTTAGTGTGTTAGAATCAACTAGGAAACATAGGTACATCACTTAGGAACTAGTATGAAAAGGTGGGGGAGGAATACGGTGAGCTGGCATCATTAGCGTTCTGAGAGGCGTGGGGCGCCAGGCCCCAAACTTCAGAGAAGTCAGTGAGGTGCGCTGGCTAGCGTGGTGCCCCAAGGCCAAAACTTCAGAGGCTCCTTTGGGCACACTGGTTGGCGCGGTGCCCCAGCCCCGATGCCCAGGTTTTCTCGATTTTTTATCTCTAAACCCTCAAATCTTCCCTAGTTCTTTCCCCAAACTCTTAAGATCAATTGTACCGTCACTACACAACCAATCTAACTTGAAAAACAGCCCGGAACATGAATCAACTCAATCCCCAAGCATCAACAACTCATACAACAAGAATTTAACAATGTTCTTCAATACTTCTCTTTCTTAACGTTCAAACAACTCCAAATCGCTGAATTGAAACAAGTTGGTGTGTGAGTGAACTAACCCACCACGAAAAGATCTCACATACCTTAATAGGGATCACCCCCGACGAATATCACTCGCAAGCTTGGATGATCTTGATGAATTCTTGCCTTTTTCTCCCGTTCATTCTTCCTTTCTCTCTTCTCCAAGCCCTAAGTGCTCTTTAATTTTCCAAAACTGATTTAGGTTCTGTTTTTACCCCAATAAACCCCTAAAATCATTTAGGAAATAACTTAGAGGAAAGACTACTTTGACCTTCCCTAAATCTGGATTGGGACTTTCCTCAATCCAACAGCCCAACTTCCGAAAGGCATATCTCACTCATACGATGTTGATATTTTGCAAACTCAGCGGCGTTGGAAATATATATCCAAGGGTTTTCCAACCATATCAAGAACTTCTCCTAACTCATCCTGAGCTAGGAGTTATAGCCATTTGAAAATGGAAAAACTCACTTCCTTAACTTAGACATAATTTTCCAGATTTCCTTAATCTTTCCAAAAATCAATATTTTCAGATTGTAACTCTTTCTAGTCGTTTCTAGGTGTGAGATATTACACATCTTTCTTCTTCATGAACAACACTAGTGCACCCCATAGGGAAATACTAGGCATGATGAAGCCCTTTATCTAGAGGTCTTTCAACTGCTCCTTCAATTCCTTAAGCTCAGCTGGAGCCATTTTGTAAGGAGGAATATAAATATGATGGGTATCTGGAAGAAGATCGATTCCAAATTCAATCTCCCTTTCGGGAGGAACTCTGGGAAGATCTTCTAGAAACACTTCTGGGAACTCATTAACTACTGGAATTCACTCAAGAGTTGGAGTTTCAGAGCTTGAATCCTTAACCCAAACTAGATGATAGATATAACCCTTAGAGATAATCTTTCTGGCCTTAAGGTAAGAAATGAATCAATCCATAGGCGCTGAACTACTACCCTTCCATTCTAAGATTGGTTCGTCTGAAAACTGAAAATGAATGATCCTAGTCCTACAATCGACTAAGGCATAACAGGAATGTAACTATTCCATGCCTAGAATGACATCGAAGTCTACCATTTCTAACTATACAAGATCTGTTGAGGTGACTTTTTGGGAGACTGTGATGGGGCAATTTCTATATACCAGTCTAGTTATAACTGGGTCACCGACTGGAGTAGAGACTGACAAGGTATCTGAGAGAGTATCTGGACTATAATCGAATGTGACAGCTATATAAGGAGTTATAAAGGAGAGAGTAGCCCCTGGATCTAAAAAAATATAAACATCTAGATTAAAGACTTGTAACGTACCAGTGACCACATTAGGAGAATCTTCTTGATCTTGGCGAGCCTGAAGAGCATACAACCTGTTTTGGAACTGTCCGCCACCTATACCAGATAAGTTACACTACTAAGCCGGGCAACCTGGTGGTGCTGGTGAAGTTGTATACTGAGCTCTACTATTATTGCCTCCTTGACCCTATTTAGCAGAAGGACAATCTCTCATCCTGTGACCAGACTGACCGCACCCAAAGCATCCTTCTTTTCGTGCAAGGCACTCCCCCGGATGGTTCTTACCACACTTAGGACAAGTTGACTAGGTTCTAATGCCTGAAACACTACCTCGAGACTTAGAGCATGTTGCCCTACCTTTATGATCATTTCAGAACCTGGAGGATGGAACACTAGCTGATAAAGATGTTGGAGATAAAGACTTTTGTTGAAACTACGAGCAATTTCTGCTACCCGATTTCTATTTAGAATCTCATAGTTTCCTGTTCTAGCCTTCTTATTATCTTTATCGTGTTCCCTAGGATTATCTCCCTCAACTTGTTGAGCATGAGTCATGAGCCTTGAGATGTTCATATTTTTCCAGCAACATAGCATGCCTACACTATGCCTTCACTAAGTCTGACACTCCATACAGACACTTGTTCATTTGAGCCCTGCAATTAGCAACCATGTGAGGAGCATACCTGGAGAGTTGGGTGAACTTGAGTCAATACTCTTGGACTGTCATGTTTCATTGCCTCAAGTTCATGAACTTCTGAGCTTTTGCCTCCCTCAACTCTCTTAGGAAGAACCTATCCAGAAAGGTCTCACTAAAGCATTCCCAAGTGATAGGAGTTACATATGTACCCCTGTTCTCTTTCCATTGAGTATACCCGATATGACCCACATCTTTAAGCTGGTAAGATGCCAACTCAACCCGATCATTCCCAGATACCTACATCAATTCAAAGATCTTCTTGAACTAATCAATGAAGTTTCGGGGATCCTCACCAATCTACGATCCTAAGAACTTAGGAAGATTCATCCTAAAAAAATCCCAAACTCTAGCTGCAGCTGACCCAACATTAGCATTTGTCAGAACTGGAACCTGCTGAATGTTCTAGTTGGTCACACTATAAGGCAACAACTAGATAGCATTCCGAAATTTAGCATTCCAAACTTCCTGATGTGAGACTGGAGGAGTTGAATTTGCATTCCTACTGTTAGCTCTACGAGGAGGCATGATCTGAAACGCATAGCATCGAGTTAGAAATCAGGAATTAGATCATACCTTACGCATGATAAGAGTAACAAGAAAATAATTTTTTTCCTAAAACACTTTGTAGCCTCCCTCTCATTAGATGTGGTGCACTTCACACCCATGAAGAGGACTCTACTTAGTGCGGCTTTTTACACATCTTAGGACACCTAAACGTAGTGCTCTGATACCATGTTTTTCACACCCCGAGGCTACCCCTAGGATGCAAACACGGGACCTAGGATCACAACTGACCCCAAGCTAACCTTGCTGGCATATCATAAGCAAACTTTATAAAACTAAAGTAAATAAATATTGTGCGGAATCTAAATCATGAGATAATCTGAAATGATGGAGAATACCCATATACTAAATCTGAATGTATGAAAGTTGAGACTTTAACAACAACTAAAAAGTCAAACTTAAATACTAAAGTTGATTCTAACTATGTTTGAAACTAGCCTCTAGCTGACTAGAAGTGTTGAGACATGCCCCAACTAAATCTAGCAAAATTGAAACTAAAGACTAAAAGAAGGAGATAAACATGGCAATCGTCCGCGAAGAATGAGGACTCACCATTGATGTTGCTGAATTGAAGACTAGGAACTGATCTATGCGTGATCTGGAAGCTGAGAACCTGAACCAACATCACGAGAAGATGTAGCACAGAATATGCGTCAGTACTTGAAAGGTACTAAGCATGCAGGATAGAGTAAAGCTGAAGAATAACCATAACTAAACAAAGCAATAAGAGTAATGATATAATATAAACATGATAAGGATACTAAATATACTGAACATGAGCTAACTGAATGCAATGACCAAGTTTATAACATGCTGAGACTGAATACTAAACTGATAACATGGTCCATGCAATAGAATCTGACTGAACTGTGGGAGCTACTAATAACCGACATAAAACCACATGAGCTAAATGTGGAGTTCGATGTATACGGCCTATCAAGACAACCCAACATACCCTGCCATAGGTGTGAAGGCCTAACTGGCGTGATCACTAAAATATTACCCACAGAGGGGACTTACAACCTATAGGGCATGTAGTTTTGGGACTTCCAGGTGACTGATCCTAGTCCACTCGGTATTAAATCTACTCCCAACTGATGATGTAATTTAGCAATTTATAACTGAAATGCTATAAATTCTAGATAGCTCAAATACTGACATGCTAACTGAAAATGCAACATTAATGTACTTATAATGAAACATTTATAACTAGAGCATGTATAACTGAATAATCTGACTTAGCATGTACATTTCATGAACTAACAGAACTACATAGCTAGGGTTCTGAAATTACTAAGGAATTTATACTAAAACATGCTAAAAATCATGATAAACTGATTAGGAACATTAAAGTAACTAATTCATAGAAATATGCTGAAATTTTAGAAACCCTAGGTCTGGTTGGTAATAACGGAATCAAGAACCTGACTGAATTATAGGGACCTAATGGGCGAAAGGAACTCACTAGTGAAATCCCACATACCTGGTGAAGAATTCCACGGAGAAATCTTTGTATTTCGGGGCTGGAACTGATGGAGACTCGTTGAGTTCTTGGGAAGGGTTTGGTATCCTCTTTCTCCTCTTTGTGTTCTAAGTTTTATGAATTTTGGTGGATGATTAGACTTAGGTAAGTTCCACTTATGTTTCTAGGCTAAAACTGACAAAAACTACGTAGTTTAAGGGTTAAATGACGTAGTTTAGGGGTCCAACATAGGAAAAAGACCAAATGACCCCTGACTTAAAAGTTGTTGGGGTCACCGACGGTCCGTCCTGGTGACCTGTCGTTCACGACTGGAGGCTAGGAGCTGGGGGTCTAATTCACGGACGCAGACCACGGCCCGTGGTCTAACCTATGGTCCGTAGGTCAACCTTTAGACAAATTTTTGGGCTGAATCTAGGGATGGTTGCAGGTGGCCATCCACGGACCACCAGCACGGACCGTGGGTCACCCTACCTTCCGTGTGTTGCACCTAAAGCTTCTGAAAATCTGCATTTTGGTAGTTCGAGCATATAGGGTGTTACATTTTTAATATTCAACCTTCACCTGATGCCTTAGTCCTATTATATCTATTTAGTACACATCTAAATAATAATGATTGTCTATTATCTTGTTGTAAAATACGTCACCTAACATTAATTCCTCATCGATGAAACTTTAGTCACATACATACACATGTAATTAAAATTTAAAATCTAATGGGATTTACATTGCTCTTGTCCTTTTTTCGTGCCTAGACTTTTTTGTTCTCACAATAGGCTCAAATCCTTAGCAGGATTTGTAATGTTGGCTTATATGCGATTCTGGCACAATATTTTTTTGTGTATTAATATAGTGTAGCCCTTTCACAAGATCATCATGATCAATCCCAGTAGAATATTTTTAATTTTCAACCTTCACTTGATACTTTATACCTATTTTTTCATTTTAGTACACATCTAAATAATACTAACCGTCTATTATCATGTAGTAGCATACATCATGTGACATTAATTCCCCATTGGACTCATTTGTCTAGTCTGTTTATATGTCCTTTTTGAGCTAAGTACATCTTCCCTCATTTTCTAAGTGATAGTCTCTAGGCACACTCTTTGTGTGTGTACTATATGTCTATGAATATAAATTTATAAAACTACTCAAGTAATTAGGTGTTTTAGTTATAACATAAAAAAAGAAAATAAATCTATAAAAGCTTAAATTACTAAAATCTATGGACATTGATCTTATTTAAGTAGGTCAATAAATTGAAAACTGCATCCTTGAAACCGATTAAGCTTTATATTTAGTGTAAGATGCTACCTAAATTTCTTGCACAAGTTAGATTAAAGCACATCATATTATATTTCGTATTCAACATAGTAGAATAAACAAAAAAACAGGCCCATAAGTTCAAAGCAGTAGCATTTGATGTGATATGACATACATCATTATTTATATTTAAGGCATCATATATATATATATATATAAGAGAATCCTAGACCTACCTACGTGGGGCCACAACAACCCTTTTAATTTGTTTTATTTCCAAAACTTGCCTTCCCTTTCATGAAAAGTTGTGACTTTTATGAAAAGTTGTCACTTTTATAAAGAGTTGCGACTTTTATGAAGAGTCGCGACTTTTATGAAAGCTTGTGACTTTTATGAAAAGTTGCGACTTTTATGAAAAGTTGCGATTTTTATCAAAAGTTGTGACTTTTAGGAAAGGTTGTGATCATTTTGATAAGACACAATAAGCATTTGTTCACACTACCTTTTGTTGTCTATAAATAGAGGAATTTCCTCTCATTTTAAAATAACGAAAATTTTGAACTTCTTCTTCTTCTTTTGGACAATTAAATAATTGTGTACTTTGCTCTTGTTGAATGACTCACTAACACCATTTTTTTGTATCAATACACTAGTGAATAGAATCGTTATTTCTTGAGAGGATCTATTCCTTTAAATCTTGGGTACTAGGCAGAATAATTTCCTTAAGGGGACACTGTGCATTCAGTGGGCTTGAGTTTTTTCATTCTCTTTCATTCTATTGTTACAGATCCTGGTATGTTTTTACACTCATTAATTTATGCTTACATTATTAATTGATATTTTTGAGTACATGCTTTAAATTTTATTGTTTATGTTTCTACAATATTATTGTTATAAGTATTTGTTAGGACATATTAAATAAAAAACGTTAATTGAGTATTCAAGGGAGTTTTCTCTACTGGAATTGTTGAAGCTACAATAAAAAAAACCCTTACAAATCTCTAATTTGTTCATCAACAACGTCATGTCTTCACATACAAGAATAAGAGTTTGTGTTCTTTGGAAAATCTTCTGAGAGTTAATAACTTTGCATGCCCATATTTTTTTGTTTTATGTTGTTATCTATTTTTACTAAATTTTATCACTAGATATTATGAGTACTTTAAGGATTGAAGGTTGATTGAAGTGTTAGTCAATTTTTTGAGGTATGTTATTTTAAAACATGAGAACTTTTATGGTTAGAATGATTTGTTATCATTATTGGATATCGCATAGTTTACTCCCTTTAATGTATGTTTTTTCTCGCTATTTTGTTGTCTCCTTAAAATTGTATTGATTATTTTTCGTTTGGTATGTATATGATCTCACTTGTACAAAGCTTTCGTCCTTTTAATTGTTTTCCTTCTTATTCAACTCTACTAAATATTTATGGTGTAAGTTATGACTATTTTCAGCAAGCTTAATTTGAAGTATATGAAACAAAATCAGCCCTAAATAAAAGTAATATCTTAAGCTACAAATATATGTCTACTAACATAGATTTGTTGTCCTTTATGTCCCAAGTCATTCCTGAGCATTTGAGTTACCTAGGTTAGACTCATTTTTAATATTTCAATGTTCGAGAATATTTCTTTAACGTGAGTCTAGAATCCAACATTTTGATCTACTTGTACTTTCATAATGCAACAACTATACATACATATTTTTGAAAAAGTTATAAAGTTGCATTGATGAAGCATCTAGAAGGGACTTCAGAGTAGCAGTTTAATGAAGAATGAATTTCTAAAAGGGTCAACAATATTATTTTGATGTTGTTTAGAATTTATTTTTTCTCCTTCTATAAATTTTTTTGAGAAATTTTGATGGTCTCTGATCCCACGCCCGGTCGACCAGTACGGTCTGTGGTTGGACCTACGGTCATATCTTTTAGTACAAAATAAATTAGGTAGTTCATGACCTATCAAATTAAAAATAATTGAATCCTCTTTCCAACTCCACCCAGTTTTACTAGGGTTCAGCGTATCCTCATAGTCCCAGAACTACGTTCCCGCATAAGATTATAAGTCCCCTCTGTTGGGTATCAAATTTAGTGATCACCCCAATCATGCCTTTATACCCCTCGCAAGGTATATTGGGTCCTCTCGATGGGCGTATACATCAGACTCCACAGTTAGCTCACGTGGCTTATGTCGGTTAATAGTAGCTTCCACAGTAAGACTATTAGTGTATTTGACCAGGCTTTCAGTATATACTTGAACATTCAGTTCAACATGCTATTTTCATGATTTGTACTTTGTCATTGCATTCAGCTTAGCTTTTCAAATGTGTTTCAGTATTTACATTTTTGCTCTTTGTTCAGCTTATACATACTTGTTCAGCTTAGTATCTGTATCCTGCATGCTCGGTACATTCCAAGTACTGACACATACTCTGCGCTACGTCCTTTCATGATGTAGGTTCAGGTACTCAGCATGCGTATCACGCTTAGATCGATTTTCGGTCCGCATTCAGCAGCTTCAGTGATGAATCATCATATTTCGAGGACAATAGACATGCTTTCATTTTAGTCATTATTTTTAGTTTCAGTTTTTGTTAGAGTTAGCTGTGGGCATGTCCCAGCAACACAACTCAGTTCGAGTCTTTTTCAGACATAGTAGTAGATGCAGCTTGAGATGTTAAATGGTGTTTCAGTCATCTCTAGACTTTCATTATATTTTATATATTCAGACTAGTTGGGTTTTTCCCCACTTTCACTTTTCCATTGTTTTAGCTTCTGCATAATACATGTCTTATTCACTTATTCTCAGTATGCTTGATATTTGCGAGACAAATGGTCAACTTAGGGTTACTCGTGATCCTAGATCCCGTGTTACGTCAAGGGGGAAGCCTCGGGGCGTGACATATAGCTTCCTATTCATAAATGTGGTGTGCTTCACAATCATGAACAAAACTCTACCCGATCCTAAGATTATTAAAAACCTTGTGCTTTGAATACCAAATTTTTACAATCTAACGTATACCCTAGGTGTAACATGACATATAGATCCCCCAAAAGGTCCTACACAAGCCACTTAGCATACATCATTCAAGATAATAGAAATAAATATTTCAAAAATAGCAATCTTATATTATAAAAGAGTTTGACAAAGCGGAAGTCTTACTTAGTCTGAAAACTCCATCTAAATGTCAAAGGAGTGATTGGGACATAACTCATACACCACATACATCATCCAATAAAATAAATATAAAACAATCAAAAGTTTCATGGTCCTCGAAACATGAGAACTCGACCAATCTTCAATCCAGTAGAATGATCAACTAGCCATGAGTGCGGGAGGTAAAAGCGTCGAACAGTTCATTAATAAAACAATTTAGTCACAAGTATGCATTAGTACATGGTATGTACTAAGTATGGGGAAATATGCATAAAATAAGAATGGTAGCATGAATAGCTTAAAACATGTAATGCATGACCACCATTTGAACATTTGAAATTTTATAAAAGAAACTAAGTGAAAATCATAAAGCATGGTCAAGGAATTTAAAATAAGAGACCTAAGAAAACTTTAAAGCAATATAATATGTCATTTTGTGGGATATTAGCATAAAACGACAATAAGACCATGAGAGCAATATCTTGGATATCGGTGTATCCCTCATACTGAAAGAAGCGGATTCTTCTTGCCAAGGTAGACTTAGTACACATCATCTTTTGCTAAAGTGGATCCACTAGCTAGGTTATTTAGGACATTCGTACGGGAACACATAGTTTGGGGCTAGAGGTTGCTACTAGATACTACCTTATTGAGCATCCACCTCAATTCCCTCTCGGTGCTAAGTTAAAATCGCAATGGAATATATAAAAAATCAAATATCATTATAACAAAGGAAAGGCAATGATCAATACCAATCCAAATCTTAAAGTCAAACATAGAATAGCTCTTTAAACATAATCTAACGTAGAAGAGAAAACCTTTCACCAACGTGAATCCATATCTGAGAAATACCTTTCATAATTATGATCATAGTAGTATCTGCGAAAACCTTTCACAATAACATTGATACTTTCCTCTGAAAACATCCTCAAATAATTTACATCAATTTCATAAAAGCATGCACATTTTCATAATTTCAGAATTCATAGTTCATATGCTTAATTATGGTTTCAGAAACAAAATAGTGGATCATTCATGGGTTAATGTAAATTAAACTCAAAATCATGTGTTAGAACATAGGGATTAATCAATAAAATAATACTTTGAAGGGAACCCGTAAAGATTGAATTGAAACCCTAACTTGATCAACTTGAAATTGAAACCTTGGGTACCTCACGGTGGAATGAACTCCATGAGTGAATACCCACATACCTTGCTACTCAAAGCCTAAGATGAATGGTGGATTGATGCCCTTGAATGAACCCTAACTTCTTATTCTTCTTCCTTTGGTTGAGAGGGAATTTAGTAGAATGAATTTTGTTGGGTTTTGGGGAATTAGGAGAATGGGTTTAAAGTGGGGCATTTTAGGACCTAAAATCTATCAACAATCCATAGAACCCAATTGTAGAAATCAATCTTGATCTCAAAATTTCACTAAGTTTGGGGCCTACCTATGAGACTCATCTATGACTCGTAGATCATTTGACAGACCGTCCTGGTGAGCCATAGAAAACTTTAGAAACTTGATTTTTCAAAAATTATTTTCCCCCTTTCTACGAGACTGTTGTACGACCTATAGAAAGTTCCACGAACCGTAGACTGGTCTCGTAGACCTGAAAAGTGGTTACAATTCATGCAACCATTTCCCTTTTTAATCTGAAGTTTTACAAAGTCTAAATTGCGTTGTTTTAACATCTTATAGGGGAGGATATTATGGGATTTCTCTGGGTTTCTCTCTTATTCTACTCCCAAACATAGAGCAAACCTCAAGTAGAGAAAATTCTAGGGTTTCAAGCTCCTCTCCCGAAATTCTTATTCTTCAAAAAATGTAAAGTTATAATAGTGAGGAATTCTTGTTATATAGTTTTCAGTCAGTAAGATCATTACTAAGGTTTTTCTTCTATGCCTACTATTTTGATTTACTCTATTTTGCACTGCTCATTATTGATTTTACGATTGAAATCATAGTAATTTCAGGTGTCACTGGAAGTTTAGGTATAGTTCATGGAGTACTTATGTGTTATCTCCAATATATACTAAAAAAAATCTATGAACCTGAAACTCTTCAATTTTGAATTTATGATGAAAGATAAAACAAGACCAATGTAAAACCCATTAGATTTTAAATATTAAGCACATGTCAAATTGCGTAACAAAAGTGTCATCAATGAGGAATTAATGTCACATGATGCATGTTACTACATGATAATAGATGGTTGGTATTATTTAGAATTGTACTAAAATGACATAGTAGGAATACAACATCAAGTGAAGGTTGAAAAATAAAAAGAATCTATTCGGATTTCTCATGATCATCCCATGTCTTCATCGTGAGATGGTATTAAATGGCCTAGGAAAATTATAATATGCGTACAAAAATATGCAAGGATTGCATATAATTCAACATTTCCATCCAAGAAGGCTCGTGATTTAACCTATAGTAAGAGAAGACAATAGGCACAAGAGAAGGACAAGAGCAGTGTAAAACCCATTAGATTTTATGTAACAACCCAAATTCAAATGTCGTGATGGCACCTAGTTTCCAACCGATAGGTAAGCCAACCCACTAGTTTTACCAAATTAATTAAATAAAGAATGTGAAAAAATAAAAACAAATAAACAACAAGTAGAATATCACAAACGCTATGTCTTTCATAAGTATGAATTGCGGAAAACTAAAACACCACCGAAGCTTTTGGTGTCATAAGTACGAGGGCTTCTAAAATATGGTGCACGGCTGAAACTAAATGAAAAGTCTAAACGTAAGAAATATCTTGTCTGAATATGAAAAAAACATAATAAATGATAAGATATAGGGAGGTTTGGAATGCAGTACAACCAAGCAGCTCTCCACAACTTCAAGATAATCGAAGCTCGAACAAAGAAAACTCCATGAGACGTGCTCGTGTCTGGAATTAGATCTGCACCTGAAAAAGGTGCAACAAGTGTAGTATGACCATGAAACCACGTGTACCCACTATGTCTCATAGACCGACAAAGAAAAAGTAGTTATAGGAGTATATAATAAAATCATCCTTTAATTTTACAAGTCTACATTATACTTATCAATCCAATTTGACTAATTAGGGATAATCAAATATCACATAATGTCAAACCACCCCATAAGCATAAAAATCAAATAAGAATAAAGGATGTAATGAGATGCAATGCAATGCAACACAAATCAAATGATACGCGTCAGATTCCACGGGTAAATTCAAAATATAAGTAGTAGTAAATAAGGTCTTGAGCATTAAGAAGCACACCTCACATACATCAACCCACTAAAAACCCACTAACATCTAGATCAATCTAGTCAATGCGGATGGAATAAATAAGAACATCATTGATAATAACCAACAAGGCATATGAACTCCAAATTGAAGTAGGCCTTACCCATTTCCAAACTGGGTCAATCCTCTTGCGGTCTATCATAAAACCTTTCTTGAACACTACATGTTCAAAATATGCCACCGAACTAACCAAAACTCATACTTTAAGATCTTGCATACCGTATAATCTTCTTAAGGGTTTAAAGAACAATCCATAAATTATGTTTGTGATCCTCCTTAATAAGAGAGTATATTAATATATCATCTATAAAGATAATAACAAATGAATCCAAGTACAGCCAAAACACCCCATGCATGAAATCCATAAAAGTTGTTGGGGTATTAGTCAACCGAAAAAGACATTATCTGAAACTCATAATGGTCATAATGTGTCCAGAAGTTGTCTTAGGGATATCATCTCTCCTAACCTTCAATTGATGATAACCAGATCTCATGTCAATCTTGGAGAAAACTGAAGCACTGTGAAGCTGATAAAATAAACCATCAATACGAGGTATCTCGTATATTTCTAATGGTAACCTTGTTCAACTACCTATACTCGATACATATGCTCATAGATCCATCTTTATGCTTCACAAATAACACTGGAACACCCGAAGGAGATACACTCGGTCTAATGAATTCCTTGTTTAACAAATCATGCAACTGCTCTTTCAACTTTTTTAATCCAACCAAATCCATATGACATGGTAGAATTGAAATGAGTTGAGTGTCTAGCTCTAAATTGGTACAAAAACCAATATCACAATCAGGTTGAAGACGTGATCGGTCCAAAGACCTCCAAAAACTAACACACCAACTAAATAAACTCAAGCATATAAGTGTCCATACTAGTGTTTCAAACAAGTTCCAAGTAGACCAACATCCTCTCTCTACCAACTGATAACCCCTAATAATGATATGAACCTTTTTGGTTGTGATTAAGAGATCCTCTTAACTATACTATAAGAATTTCAAGCATAGCATATGTAAATATCTTCGTATGGAAGTTCAAGATTATGTGATAAGAAGAAAACTAATTCATCTCAAGAATAACATAAAAAAATTTATCATATATAAGTCTTCAAATCAACTTTAATATTACATCCCAAAAAGGTAACTACACATGACCGATATACTCGATCTACCACTATGATATCTCCAACATAAGTAAAAATATGTACATGAATATTAAGTGACTCACGTACCCTATCCAACTTGAATGACGGACCCTCTTACCCTCACACTACTCAAATCCCTAACGTTGATTCATTTTTAAATCCTTGGAAACATCTATCACTTTCCAATATTGAACACCAGAAGCAACAACTTGAGAAGCTCTCATGCGATTAAAATAATCAACCCTTAGAGAAGTATTTTTATTGTCTCAGCCTCGATAGAAACTTACATTGAAGCGTCTCTAACCAAGACATAGAATTTAACATCATACTTAGTGACTGACAAATCCTCTTATTGCAAACCCTCAAGTTCATCCCTGATACACTCCCTCTCATTGTGTGGAAAAAACAACTTGAGTAAATTGAGTCCATGAGAGTGGAGATAGCTTAGTTGGCCTACTAGTAATGTAATATCTCCACCATTGCTTGCTACGGATACTATTATAAAACGATGTGTAGTTAACTCCATGGGACTCCACTAATCAAAGATCGTGTAACCCCTCATAGCAAGTGATATAAATTCATACACATTCTCACAAAAGATACTAATATAGGTCAGAGGATTCATGATAATGACCTCTTCTATTACCAATGCACGAGTCCTCATCATTTGTGAGAGAATAAGATAACAAGAATAGAATATTAACAAGGTCAAGTATGCACGATAATCAATGAAAGGATAGAAGTTTCCTAAATGTCTTACAGCCTCTCGAAGATAAGTATGGACGTGATCATACTGATCCGCAAGACTCTACTAGACATTTCTCTTTTACTTGTCAGACCAATTTACCTAGGTCTCTGATAACAATTCGTCAGGACCCAAATTCACATGTCCTGATGGAACCTATGTTTCAAATTGATAGGCACGCTAGGCCACTAGTTTTACCAAATTAATTAAATAAATAAGGTGAAAATATAAAAATAAATGAACAACAAGTAGAGTATCTCAGACGTGGCTTTAATAGGTATGAAGTACGGAAAACTAAAATACCACCCAAGATTTTAGTTTAATAAGTACAAGTGCTTCTAAAATATAGTGCAACTCTAAAACTATATGACAAGCTTATATGCAAGAAATATCTTGTCTAAATACGAAAATAATAGAATAAATAACAAGATAGAGAGAGGTGTGGGTTGCGGAACAATAAAGAAATTCACCATAACTCTAAGATAATCCAAGCTCAAACTAAAAAAACTCCACGAGATGCGCTCGTATACGAAATTAGATCGTCACCACAAAAAGGTGCAACAAGTGTAGTATGAGTACGAAACCACGTGTAATCAGTATGTTTCATAGACCGACAACGAGAAAGTAGTGAAAAGAGTATATAAGAAAATCATCCTTTAATTTTATAAGTCTACATTATACTTATTAGTCAAATTTCATCAATTAGGGATAATCAAATGTCACATAATGTCAACCACCCAGTAAGCACATAATCAAATAAGAATAAAGGATGTAATGATATCAAATACAATGCAACACCATGAAATGAGATGCCTCGTATGCCAAGTAGTCTCTCAACCCTATATACATGATACTTCTAAAAAATAAATCGAGAGTAAATGACCCATGGGGGACTTCTGAGTTCCATATACCAACACATATGATCTCCATGTGTATGTGTGGATTATATTAACTCACTATAATTAAATCAAATATTCCCCATCACGAAAGATCTCCACGTGCCCAACTTATAATCATAACATTTCACAATCTCCAGCACGAAAGATCACCACGTGTCCAACTTATACGCAATCTCATGTTAATGCATATGAACATTATAATATCAATAAAAGGGGTTGATGATGAATCTCAATCAATCAAATATCAATATGATATATAATCACCTCAACTATCACAAATATACGGGCTCAACAACGAATTACAATCATACAAAAGAAATCAAGTCAATAATACATCAACTAATGCCCAATGCTTTGGCATTCTCCGATTACAATCTTTCATTTTATAGTAATAAACTTTCCCTTATAACATCGGTACTCGTACCAATGCCCATCATACCACTTGTACGAGAATCTCATATTTCACCCTTACACATTGTCTATTTCATTTTTAAATTTTTATTAGAAAATAATCCTTCAACAAAGTCAGAAAGTCTTAACATACCTTAAATGTCGAACATGTGTCACGAATCTTCAAGATTTTGCCATTCCCTTTCGTGAAGCTTTTGAATATTCTAAATCTATCAAATATGCAATATTCATAAGCAAGGAAGTCCGTAGACACCCATATTACAATAGGTCAAGCCTAGGTCCAATATATTCAAAACAAAATTTATAATATGATAAACCATTAATATTAATTTAAATTGAAGCCACTGGTTTTGTAACCAGTGGCGCTCCCATTTTTCTCTAAACCCCAAATTATCACGTTGCCTACCAATATTTGGCCCCTGATTTATTGAGAGTAACGGAATCAAAAACACTTCATCCAACTGTAAGAGTCAACGGTCGTTAATTAGTATAAAACCCAACTAAATGAGTTGGGGTCGAATCCCACAAGGAGTGGTACATGTTTAAGATTCAATTCGTAAGTATGAACATGGTAAAATCAGTTGTATGAATAAAAATTGTCGAATAAAAACATCATTCAAATTAGGGGGTGACACGAATGTCAAATGAGAGGTTTTGGTTTTGAAATTATCAACTACAAACAACAACAAACAATACGAAATAACAATAATGAGATGGGTTCTTGGGATGTGATTCGATTATAGGCTAATATAGACAAATGGGTAATTGCAACTATTAGAAAATAGCTAGATATTAGTGAGTAAGCGAAGATATAGAGTAGATAAACTTTCTCTCGAATAATTTATCCTGAATCAAGTTGATGTCTCTCGAACATCAACAAGCATGCAACTTAAGAACAGCCCATACCTTAGTCCATTCACTCTCTCGAGCTGAATGTGTGGAAAAGGGTTTAGGATTCAGTCTCTCAAGCTGAACCCAGGCCAACCCAAGACCCACGGGCCATCAATCAAAAACCTTAGTTCTAAAACCTCTCTCTCGAGCAAATCAAGAACACAAAGGTAGAACTGCATTTGCAACTACAATTCTTAAATTAAACCACAATAAATTATTGAACTCACTTTTAAATAGCAATTAAACTAACAATTAGCAATACCCATAAGCTAAATCAGCCTATAATCACATAATCACACCCCAAGAATTGGGGTTTTAGCTAGACATAATAAAAAGATAAAAACAGTTACCAAATTAATTATCCATCAACTGGGTAAGTGTAGATTCGTCCTTACAATGCTCCAATTTGAAGAATCTCAAAGACCCAGTTCCAATTTCTTAAAAGTGACGAACTTCAATTCTTCAAAGATTAGGAAAAACTAGAGAAAACTGTCTCCAGAGCTAAAAGCTTAATAAAATCTAAAAATATATGATCTCACATGCTAAACTAAATATTCAAAATGTATTTATAGTCTCCAAAAATAAGCTACAAAAAGTCACTAGGCGAAGTAAGTCGGGCTCGCAGAACCACTTGGCGAGCCGCCCTTTGTTCACTTCCATCGCCCTTCTGCCTTGGCATTCAGCATTCTCTAGGCTTGTAACTTTGGGCGATCTAGCACTACATCGCGGAACTACTTGACGATCCACCGACTTAATTTCTTCCCTCAAGGCTTGGAACACTGAAACTTTAGGCGGTCAAATAGCCATTCGGCGATTCGCCAAGTAAACTTGGCTATCACTAGGCTGCCTTTCTTCATCCTTTCAGCTTGTTTTGTTCCTTTTTGCTTGTTAGTGTCCTTGCTTTGTTCCTCAATCCATAAACCTGAAAATCAAGGGATTTACATCAGTTACTCACACAAAATAAGCATTTGAGGACAATAATTCTATATAAACAAAGCCCTAAATGAGCCCAAATCTCGGACTCATCAACACCCCCAACTTAAACTCTTTCTTGTCCTCAAGTACTACTCAAGTTCAGCAGTTCAAAAAGGATGTCTCAAACAATGCTACAAAGACTCAATCATGAATGCATATAACAAGACTCAACTTACTCATGCAAGGATCAATTGTGAACCCAAAGATTCAAGTTGTGACTCACTATTATCAAAGATTCCCAAGTTCACAATACTTGCTTCAAATGCAAGTTCAAGCTCAACAAAGGTACTCTAATGCCCTCACGACAAAGATGATTACATAATCAGACATAATTGTTCACCAATTTATAGTTCCGGAATCACATACAACTCTCACACTCACAAAGATGAACACATGCATGACTTAACCTATAGGTTTGCCCTTATTTTCTAATCAACATTCATTTCAGCTCACTCATGATCAAAAAGGTCTTTTCAAGGCTTGTAATGGGGCTGAGTGTAAAGGTATGATCATTTAGGCTCAGTGGCTACTATCCTCATGAAATGTGGTATGCACATCACTTTTATTCAGCATTTTTACTCATGCTTAAAAATTCACCCCATTATTCACTTCTCATGGACTACCGGACACCCCATTTCTTTTGCAACTTTCACATCTTTTTTTTTTTATTCTTTTTCTTTTTCTTTATACTTTTCTTTCTCTTTTTTTTTATATGGAGGGGTTCCATCTTTTTCAAGTCCATGGATAAAGGGGTCTTCTTCACACTACTTGATTTACCTCCTCTTTTCACCACACCCCCAACTTAGGCTTTTGGCCTAAGTTGGCTATTCAAACAAACCACACTTCATGAGGATTATTGGTGAATGGATAAAAAAGGGGTCACATTTGCTCAAGTTTCTTCCAAGAAAAGGATAAAGCTCAAAGCGGGTTCAAGGAAAGTTCACGCATCTTGCAAGGTTGGCCACAAAAGAGGTATATTGTCAAATTGTTTCACTCTTCAAAATTTTTTCCTAAGATCATTTCAAGAGCTTGCATCACTTAGTCAACCGGACCAACGGGGCAAATTCTAGGTGTCATCACACAAGGTTCACGGTAAGCTCATCACACAAGGCATTGACACCAATATCAAATGCGACTCCACACTTTTGCTAGTGTGCAATGTTCATCACAAGAGACTCCAATCGATAATCGGCTAGTCACAACGAGATGCAAAAAATTTACATATTGTCTATGCAACTTCATTTGGCCTCATCGTAGCTGCAATACATTTTTGTTTGATTAAGAGCACTATTCAAGTCATTAGTATTGATCATAACCGATACTCAAATTTGTACAAGAACAGCCACATTCACACAAAATAAGAGGTGGCAAAATTTTTTTAGATGGGTCAAAACCATTTTCATTCAAAACAAGGAGCCATAAACTCAAACATCCACAACACAATATCAAAAAACAATTAAAACACAAAACCCAATAATATATACATAAGATAGTCACAAGAGGTAGGTATGGAAATACTGTAACACCCCAAAAAAATTGAGCTAAGACTTGAACCGTCCTTCGTTGTGAGTAGGATTTTACTAAGGAATTTGAAATTTCTTAAGTATTAAGGTCAGGTCACTAGATGTAGCACCTTGAGTTTCCAAAAGAACTAAATTGGAAATAGCAAAAATCTGAAACTTTGCAAGTTAAGCTAAGTATGAGTTTTGAGTTGACATCAAACAACTATAACTCATATCTCAAGATGATTTAGGTGTGCTACCAGATACCTTAAGAAATATCTTTGAATTATCTTTCCAACGCTACCGAGTTTGCTCATTTTTGAGTTCGTATGAGGGAGATATGTACATTCGAAGTTGGGTTGTCTAGATAAGGAAAGTCAAAACCGGATTTTAGAGGGGTATTTTGGTATTTTTCTTACCAAATCAGATTTAATTCGTTTTTAGTAAGGTTTTAAGGGTCTAATCCCATTAGGTTCAGTTTTATAATCCTAAAATTAGCCTAGGGTTTTAGTTGACAGTTCAAGAAGAGAAAAGAAGAGAAAAGAGGAAAAAAGAGGAGATGATCAAAGCATTCGTCGAGAGTCTTGCGTTTTGTTGCGGACTTTCGCCATGGGTTTAATCCCTAAGAGGTATGTAAGCTTCCATAGTGTTGGGTTAGTTCACCCAAATGTCAATCATGTTAATTTTAGCGAAATTTCATTCTTGAAGTTGAAAGATTAGCGTTCTTAATGAGTTCTGGATAGGTGTTCTTGAAGTTCATTTTAAATCTTGTTGTGTTGGGGTTTTGATGATTTCTTGAGATGAAATTTAGTAATTTGAGTGTTGTGTTGAGTAGATTAGAGTGTAACTATGTCTAGTAATCGAATCCAAGTGATATAGGAAGAAACCGTTCGATTCTAGGCGAGTTAGGGTGAGAAAACGAGTAAAGAAAGTAGTCGAAATTTTTTGGGTTGGGGCCTGGTGTGTCACGCCAGCCAGAGCGCCCCAAACACTTCTCTGAACTTTAGGGGCTGGCGCCCCGCACCACTCAGAGCGCCAGGGTCGCCTACCCCACCTGTTCTTCATCGTTTCATTCGTTTGAGTTCTTTCAAACAGTACCTTTACTCCCCTTTGATTCTAAACTACTTCTAAACACCTAAAATCATTCCTAACATGATCATAACCTTGAATTCATAATTCAAATTCAAGGTAGAGTTAAGAGTTAAGTTTTGAGAATTCTTTCGAACATTTTAAGAAAGTCCTTTTGAGTTCTTTTGATGAGTCTTCTACAACTTCTAGTAACTTGTTTCAAGACTCGAGAAAGTGAGTATAAGAATGAGGAGAATGTATTCATGAGTCTACTTTTTCATCATGAGATCTTTCATAGCATGAACCATAACTCTTGAATTCATAATTCACATTCAAGAGAGAGTTAAGAGTAGAGTTCCATAAAGTTTTGAGTTCAATTGTGAATCCTTTGAGATCATAATCTATTTGAGTTAGATTTTGAGAAAGTACGTATGAGAATGAGAAGAGTTGTATCATGAGTTCCATAATGTTATGTAGACCTACCAGTCAAGTCATTCATGACCATAAATTCCGCATAAACTCCATAATTTGAGTATCTATGAGAGGAGTAATATCTCCATGTCCTAAGTCTTAAGGATTAAGTTTCTAACACATTTGAGATTAAATTCCTAATCATGGGACTATTACATGTTACCCATGAAGTCCTTGAGTTGGGTTATTCATGTCCATAATTCCGCATGAACCCTATAAATCGAGCAGTCTTGAAACGAGAAGTATCTTTGAGTCCTTGAGTTAAGTAGTTCATGCTCATAAATTCCGCATGAACCCTCTGAGTTGAGAATTCTTGAAGTGAGTAGTATTATTGAAGTTCTTGAGTTCCAATTATTTGAGTTATATCTATGGTTATTGAAAACCTTGCATTGAGTCGTTCAAGTCCATAATTCGGCGTGAACCATATTTTAAGAAGACTTTTACAAATGTTTAAACTTTTTTTTAAGACTTAAGCTTTGAAGTTGACTAAAGAGTAAGAGTAAAGTTCATTTTCTTTAAAATGATATATGGGAACTAAGTATTCCCAAGAGTAAATGTTTTTACATTTATGATGAAAGGAAACTGAGATTTCCAAAAGAGTTTTGAGCAAGAAAGGGAACATCGATTTCCAAGAGAGCTCTTAAGCTAAGTTTTTGAGTAATTATCTCAAACTAAAGAAAGAGTTTGTTTGAAAAACATATGAGCTAAGTGTATTTTGGGAGTAGTATTAAGCACCGATATGGGGATGCGAGTTCATAATAACTCAAGTCTCCATAAACCATGTAGCCATCATGGGTAGTAAAGGATCATACTTTTTATATGACTTCTTAAGATGATTTTAGCATAGACTAGTGGATCCACTTAGTGAGTTAGGTTCTATACCCCCGGAAAGGTATAGGACAGTCCTTGGCAACGTGAGGTAAAATGATGTACCATCACTTAGGCTCATAGTGGTGGTTGTGGGTTAGAGAATCTCCCACAGAAACTATATTACTTTATTATATAAGTAAAGTTGAGTTTGTTATTGCATTTTCTTTAATGAACTAGGTTATTTTTACTGTTTTATAAAGCTTTCCATATATTGAATGTGTATTGTTGCTTTATATTGAGTTGAATATCCAGAGTTGAGTACCCAGAATCGAATATCATATCTTTGAGTTGACTATCATATCTCTGAGATGAGTATCTTATCCTTGAGTACTTCTGAGTTGAGTAAGTTTGAGTAGTTTTGAGTATCCTTGAGTATTTCTTGAGTTGAGTAAGTTGGAGAAAAGGTAAGTATGTTTCCTTTTTATCAAGTTTCAAGCTTATGTTTATGCTTTAGAATTCCTCTTACATGCTCGTACATTCCACGTATTGAGCCATTTGGCATGCATCTTCTCATGATGTAGACACAGGTATTCAAGATCCTCAACTGGAGCTTCGTTGATACGTCCGGAAGTTCAAGTTAGCTATGGTGAGCCTCTTTGTTTCTGGAGGATTTCATTTACTTTTCAGTTTAGTCAAGATGTTGTGGGTCTTGTCACGACTTCCATCTTTATCAGTTAGAGGCTTCATAGATAGTCAGTATAGTTGAGAAGTCTGTATTATTTATTTATTTTATTAAATGTTTTAAAGACTTAAGTTGCCTATTTTATGGCGAGTTGAATATATTATTTTTATTCTAAGTTGTTCATTTGAGTTAAAGTTTTGAAAAGTTGAGTTTATTGAATTTTATTCAGTTTTAAGCTTTTGCATGCTTAAGTTAGTCTTCCACTTGTAGTTAGTCAGGATGAGGGTTCGCTTGGGGACCAACAATGGTTCTTGAGTGCCGGCCATGTCTAGGGTGTAGACTCGGGTCGTGACAAATACCTTACACCACCACAAATAAAAAGGAAATTGTCCTTAAATGCACAAAACAATAAAAAGTTAATAAACGTGATAGAGAGGGAGGTGAAGAAAGGTCTTGTCTACACAGTCGCTCTATTTGTCGGGGCATCAATGCTCGGTGCAACACTCTGATCCTGGGAATCAGGGCCCGGTGCAACATCAGCACTCGCTCCACTTGAGCCTACCATGGAGGTGTCTCTCAAAGAAGTCTATCGGGTAGTCTCGAATATCGCATCCTCCAAGTCGGCCAGATCATCATATATGGCGGCATCTCGCTCCCCAAGATGCTCCCCATCTGTCTCCGCCTCTGACTCATCAGCAGCCACATCATCCATAGGCATATCTCCAATGGTAGCTGAAGGCATCTCAGTATTGACCAGAGCTTCCGGATCCTTAGCTGATTTGAAGAGGGAAGTGAAATCTATGCACTTCAAATAGTCCACATCCTTTCTCAAATAAGCAACCTCGGCTCTCAAAACAGTCACCTCTAAAGTTGCCCTATGTCGACTCTCACAAGTCTCTACTCTCACCATGAGAGTGTAAATAGATGCCCAGAGCGGTGTACCTGAAGGCCCGTAGGTCAGAGTAGGAAAAGATGTCTCTGTAGGTAACGTCTCAATATCAACCTCCGAGGATGCATCAACTGGAGTTTCTCTTCTCCTATATGCCTCCTCCCGAGTGTACTCAGCCTCTATGCACCGAATTTCTATGGATGATGTAGGAGTGACCTCGATGTCCCTCTTCTTGTAACAAGGGACTCCGGCACGCCGGTACAACTCTATAATTAGGACTGGAAATGAAGGTACGTTTGGCGCTGTTTGGCCCTCTTGGCCATCTCCTACTCAATAATGAGTCTCATGTCTAGTGTCATCTGGGCTATGATAGATCCAAGATAGGCCGTCTTTGGGTGGCGGAAGATGAATTCATTTTGCGAGGGCATAATGGAACTGCTAATGTACCCGAACCAATATCGAGCGGCAATGTTCAAGTCCTTCTTCTCGATGGGAGCTCCTGCCTCAATCTACCTCGGGGTGGTGTCAGAAAATAGGGGAGCAAGCCATCCCTTTAGATCATCCAGGGACTGAGCTGTAGCTAAACCCTCATACTCGTGCTCAAACCCAGTCGCTCTGTCAAACACAACATTGATATGATCTCTGTTGCACCACACTTCTTTCCCCCAGACCATGACGGACTTCATTGGCCTAAACGCACTAGCCTTCTTCTTCCCCTTTGGTACTAGGTCACTGTAAGCTTAGTAAAATTCCCAGACCCATGTAGGAATGTATGGGCCTCCAGGCCTAGTGAACTGATCGAATCTATGGAACTGAAAAGTGTCCCACGCATTAAGATACCTGCCCTCTAGGCCCTTTGTGGATAGCAGCTTCTCCATGAGAATCATTCTCAACCCCTTTGCCTTTAGCCTGTTAAGTAGCTAAAGAGGGGGACCCTAAACTGGTGGTGTTGGAACCACCGTCTGTGCCGAAACTTGCACTGTATCTGCAGCAGTAGGTCTGACCTCTGGAACTCTAGATGGATTTTGACAAGATCGTACACGAATTTCTGCTTGCCAGGACTGAAGTAGTTGATCATCCTCCAGCTCTGAGAAAGAGAGTTGAGAATGAACGGACTCCCCATCACTGTCAGAGTAGTGCTCCAGTCTTTCTTCCTCGGGCGCTTTGCCCTTTCCTTTGCCTCATTTTGTAAGTGTTTGATTGCCCTTCTTAGAGGGAGCAGTTGCCCCCTCATTAATAGTGATACCCCGTGCTCTTTTTCTGGGCGGCATATCTAGGTTGGGTCTAGCCATATCTGCAAAATATAGCATAATAAGTTAGAATAACTTCAAGAAAAATTTTAGAACTCAGGTTGCAGACAGACTCGCCAAACTGATCGGCGAGTCACCGAATCATTTAGGCGAGCCATCGGGCTCGCTGAAAGGATTGGCTCCAAAATTTCCCAGAAAAAAGTAGGTTTGCGATGTTCAGGGCCATTTGGCGAATCACCGACACCATTCCGCGAGCACAGACTTGCCCGCCGAAAGTTACAATGTGTTTTAGGTGCTGGGGACGCAGAAAAGGCAATCAAAGGAGACTTTCGGTAAGTCGCCGAGTGAACTTGGTGAGCTTAGGCTTCTTGCCAAAACTTACAGACTCAAACTCAAAGAAAACATGAAATTAAAGGCGAACTAGGGGGATTTCGCCGAGCTTGACCCAGCTCGCCAAACTGCTCAACGTGCCTATTTTCAACCCCAACTCCCAAAATCAACCCCGCAGTCCCCGAAAACAAAATCAAACCACATACACACTCAATTAGGCTCAGAACTACTAGACCCATGCCACCGAGGTACTCAGACTTCCCCCGATTTGGCCAAAATTGTCCATTTGACGACTTTAGCCCTTAAGAATGACGTCAAACTCTCCATCGTTGGGTAAAGCACGTCATTTAGCACAATTTGGGTTACTCAGACGTCACCTGACCAGACTCAACAACAATTAAGCATAACCTACAAGATTACGATCAATTTTAGAGCACGAAAATCAGGGAATCAACAATTTAGGCAAAATGGGCACGATATCAAAATTAAAATAGGCACACAAGCACACATATACAATTTCAGAGAGGCCCAGCACACATCAACACAATCTATAACAAAGCATTTGATTTCAACCGCTATTTACGAGTTTGGGGTTCATAAAAACCAACCTTTTATGCCGAAATACGGTTTGTAAAGCTAGGCGGCAAAGATTTCCAACTCCGAACACAATATCGATGAACAAAAAGTGGTAAAAAGCAAAAATATAGGAAACATAGAGTGTGGTTGTGGTTATATGAAGTTAAAAAGTGAGGGAATGTGAAAGAGTTTGAAAATTTAAACCTTTGGCCTTTTAAAAACCGTCCAGTTCGCACCCTTTCGACGATGTTATTTTTCCTCGCCGAACGGCGACACGCCGAATCACTCAACGACATGCCGAGTGGTTACTTATGTTGCCAAGTTTTATAGGACCTCCAGTTAATTTGGGGGTCCAAACGGTGAACAAAGTCGGGTTCGCTGACCTGTTTGGTGAGTTGCCAATTTGTCCATGGGACCGCCAAATTTTACAGACTCTTTCCTTATGATTTCTTGAATCCAACGACAGTCCAGGTTGGGCTCGCTGACCTCTTCGGTGAGTCGCCGACTGGATTTTCAACTCGCCAACCTGCATATTTCAAGCCCATTCCACTTTTTCACTTGCACAATCAACACACGTTATTCTAAAATTCAAATAAAGCAATAAAAAATTAGGTTGCCTCCTAAGCAGTGCCTTAGTTAACATCGTGGCACGACGCAAGTCCTCGCTTAAACTTCATTCTTGGGGTTTGCCATAGTATCACTAGGTAACCCCCTTTGTTGTCTCGGGTTTAAATGAGAAGAAATTTGACCCATTTGGGTCTCCAACTGCTTGATAGAGACGGAATGAGAGGTCACCGTATGGTTAAGGGTCGATACATGTTCCTGCATCTCCTTCAAAATTTTATCAGACCCTTCAACCTCGTTGAGAATACGAGAGAGCATATCCTTAGCCTGAAAACCCTTAGAATCGTTGGGCTTTTGACGTTCATGGGGAGGCACATACATATCCTTCTCACCTTCTCTTTCCTTGGAGGTGTTGTTACGATCACGTCACTTTTTATCATGGTCTCTCCAGCCCTAATCATTGTTCCAACCTTGGTTACCACCCGACCTTGGGTAGTTTACACGATAACCTCCTCCTTGGTTGGCTAGGAAGTTCACTTTCTCATTGTACAGCGCTTCGAACTTGGCCTCATCGGGGCTTACACAACTCACACCTACAACACTGACACTTTTAAAACCAGCCCCCATGACATTTTTGGCTAAAATGTCATGTTGGGTCATCATCTTTGGTATGTTCTGGTCCCTCTCTTGATCTTTTTCAAGCTGCTACTTTGTTAATTTAAAAATGAGAGGGGAGACCTGATCTTCACAGGTGTACCACGCCCGGTTAATTTTGGTCATACCATCCAAGAGCTGGGCTGCTATAATGTAAGGTTGTTGCATTAAACCTCCCAGAGAAAGTTGATCAGCCACTCCCTTTTTCACTGAATCAAGGCTTCGGTAAAAGTATTGCAGCAAAACGTTGTCCGGCAATCCGTGAATTGGGCATAGCAGCACCAACTTCTTAAACCTTTGCCAAGTCTCATGGATTAGCTCACCCTCCAAATACTTGAAGCTTTGGATGATGTCCCTAAGTGTTATCATCTTCGAATGAGGGAAAAATGCAGTTGGAATGTGGTGACAAGCTCTTCCCACAAAGTGATAGAATCTCTTGGCAACTTGGTCAACCACTTACACGCTTCTCCCATTAGAGAAAATGGGAACAACCTCAATCGGACCGACTCGTGGGATATGTTCTTAAAGGATAACGGCCCACAAACATCAACAAAATTCCTTATATGCTCATGGGGATCCTCATGAGCCAACCCACCAAACAACCCTTTCAATTGTAAGAGCTACAACATGGTGCTTGTAATATGGAACACAGCGTTCCCTTGAACCGGAGGCAAGCGAATGGCACCAACTCCGCCCACTAGATTAGGATCATTTACATTAGGTTCATTGACATCATTGAGGTTTCTGATGTCATCTTAGTGGCCCAGTTGGCTACCATTGCTTTTGTTGACACTCATTTCCTCTATTTTAGCAAACAACACGAAAACAAAACTAAAAGTAAATAGATTCAACTACAACTAAAATGAACAAAATTCAACTTTACCAAAAGAATCACAAACAACACCACTCCCCGGCAACGGCGCCATTTTGATCTATTGAGAGTTACGCAATCAAAGACACTGTCACACCCCTTTTTCGCGCACGTGGAAAGGTTTTTCCAATTAAAGTGACGGTACTGATTAGGGATTATTTTATTTTTCATAGTCACCACTTGGAATTGAGTTATGGTGTTCCAAGTCACCTTTTTGTTTAATCCCTAACCAAAAGAAACTGACTCTTTATTTTTGGTCTGCGAACTAGAAATTCGGGTATGGAATTCTATTGATCAAAGGGAAGGTATTAGGCATCCGTCGAGTCCCGTGGTTCTAGCACGTTCTCTTTAATTGACTTATACTTAATTTTAAATATTTTGAATATATTTTTATAGGCCATGATTTGCTCATATTTATTTTATTGTTGAACTTTTTAATTTGTCTCAACTTAGATGTGTAACCGCATTATTGGTCTTTACATTTAGAGGCTTGACTACCTTCTTTTCATCGTGCTTAATATTTTTATCTATAAGTCTCTACTTTAAATTAATAAAACTTAATCATATTATTGGACAAGGTGCGTCATCGAATCCTTGAGTTAATTTTTAAATGTTTCAAAAAAAGATGTGTAACCACATTCTTTATTGAAACAAATATTTTTAACAATCCTAAAACTCATATATTCATTAAAAAATAAATATTTTTTCCTTTATACATAAAACCAAATAAAGTAAAATAAATCTAAATGTTGAGGATACAATATATAATTCTGACATCATTTCTATATCCTTTTATTTTATATTAATAATAATAATTTATTTAATAATTTTATTTTAGCCTAACTATATTTACTTTATCATTATTATCTAAATCAAGAAAAGAACAATGTCATGACCCGCTCATTTTTAAGAGCAACTAGCGAATAGAAATAAATAAAATAAAAAGTAATCATTATTAAAGCTACCATCATTCATTAAATAGAGATATTATAGCTAACAAATTGTTCAGTTCAATCAAATTATGAATTACAAAAAAAAACTATAATAAAACTAATCATATAATTACATCAAATTTCATAAATAAATTAAAGATTTAAGGCAAAGTTATACCTCAAATGAAGTAAATAAGTACCGCAAAACCTTAATCGAAGCTCGATTAGAACACCCACAAGTTTTTTTTTTAGGTTGTTTGTGATGGTATATGTGTTTGTGTTGATATGAAAATAATGGGCAAGGACGAAAATATGTGAATGTATGATTATTGTTTGAAACAAGAATAAAATAAAATGAAAGTGTTTTCTTCTTCTTCTTCTTTTCGCGTAGTAAAGCATTGTTTTGGATGAATTTTTTTTCTCTTTTTGGCGTGAATGTTTATGTGTGTGCAGCGTGTGGGTGTTTATGCTTGTAGGGGTAAGGTTGTGTTTCTGATTGTTTCCCGTGTGGGTGTGTCTAGTGTAGTCTGTGTGTATTTGTGTGGGTAGTATATACGAGTGTGTAGTACGTGTGTGTAGGAGTGTGTAGTACGAGTGTGTAGGGGTGTGTAGTGGTGTGTTGTTGTGTTAGTGGGTAGAGATGTGTTGGGTGTACATGGGGAGTGCGTAAGATTGTGTGTTTTTGGTGCAGAATTTTGGTAGTGTGAGGGATTGTGAGGTGGTAGTGTGACGGAGTGTGGTGTGTGGGGGGTAGGGGTAATGTGTAGGTTTTTTTTTGTTAATAAATAAAAATATAATAATAATATAATATTAACTAAGAAAAATTAAATAGCTAGATCAAAAAAATATAAAAATTAAAATCACTAATTTAATATTAAAACTTTGAATAAATTAAAAACAAAACGTACCTTAAAGTGTGATTCCATTTTTGTAGTTTACATATCTTTTAAAATAAAATTAATAAAATAAGATAAAAGTTGAAATATTTAATTTATATTTTAAAAATATTTAAACTCTAAGAATGGTGTAAAATTTTAGATTCGGTCAAAAATTACGTGTCTATAGTTTGTCCCTCTTTGACACGAAACACAAAGTATTTTCGGACAAATAAGTAGACAATGCGACAAATTTTGATCGGACTCTTATTTGAAAGAAAAAAAAATCTGCGACCTAGTCCTTGTTTAGGACATCCTACATATCCCGGGTTATAAGGGAATCAGATCACGTGTAGTTCAAGGAGATGAGGTGATGAGTTGAAAGTTAAGTGAGGTTCCATCGAGGCTCCAGGTCGCGACTCTTATCCTTACATAAAAAAAGGAAAGCTAATAGTCAAAAGAAAAATAAAAGTACAAGCTCCTATCTATGCAACTTCTCTTGAGTTTTCACTGGAGTCTTGAGTTTGAGACATCACCTTGATTTTAGTGAGTATCTTGATCTTGAATGTATTCGATGCTTAACTTGCTACTTAGAGTGAGTTTTTGACACTCTTCAAAATGAATTTGAATATGTTCTTGAATGACTGCATGTTTTCTTGATCAGAAGTTGAATAGAAATAAATGTCAGGAAGTCAGGTTGCTACATGCATTGAAGAAGTTTATTCTGGCTATCATGTGATTGATCATTCTGAAAAGAGTTGAAACTTTGTTCTTGAATTTCAAATCCATGTTTCCGTTGAAAAAACCTGAAAACCATCACAAACAAAAGAAATAAACAAAAATTTTACCCCAGTTTTCAATGGAAAAAATTTGTGAGTTATTAGCAAATATAAATTAAAAAAATAAACTAAGACTAGGAAGTGCTTATCCTAGGAGAAAGTAACGGAATCCCATCATGTAGGAGGGTCCTGATAATCCCATTTTCCAGGAGGGTCCTACTAATCCCATTATGTAGGAGGGTCCTACTAATCTAAATCCCATTGTCCAAGAGGGTCCTGCTATACTAATTATCATTGTCCAGGAGGGTCCTGCTACACTAAATCTCATTGTCCAGGAGCGTCCTGCTATACTAATTCCCATTGTCCATGAGGGTCCTGCTACACTAAATCGCATTGTCCAGGAGGGTCCTGCTACACAAAATGCCATTGTCGGGAGGGTCCTGCTACACTAAATCCCATTGTCCAGGAGGGTCCTCCTACACTAAATCCGATTGTCCAGGACAGTCCTACTATTCTAATTCCCATTGTCCAGGAGGGTCCTCCTACACTAAATCCGATTGTCCAGGACAGTCCTGCTACTCTAATTCCCATTTTCCAGGAAGGTACTGCTAATCCCATTTTGTAGGAGGGTCCAGCTAATCTAAATCCCATTATCCAAGAGGTTCTTGTTATAGTAATTCTGATTGTCCAGGAGGGTCCTGCTATAATAAATCCCATTGTCCATGAGGGTCCTACTATACTGATTACCATTGTCCATGAGGGTTCTGCTTCACTAAATCCCATTGTCCAGGAGGGTCTTGCTACACTAATTCTCATTGTCCAGGAGGGTCCTACTATACTAAATCTCATTGTCCAGGAGGGTCCTGCTATACTAATTCTCATTGTCCAGGAGGGTCCTGTTTCACTAAATCCCATTGTCCATAATGTTCCTGCTACACTAATTCCCATTGTCTAGGAGGGTCTTGCTATATTAAATCCCATTGTCCAAGAGGGACCTGCTATAATAATTGTCATTGTCCAGGAGGATCCTGCTACACTAATTCTCATTGTCCAGGATGGTCCTGCTACACTAATTCCCATTATCTAGGAGGTTCCTGCTAAACTAAATCTCATTGTCCAGGAGGGTCCTGCTATACTAAATCCTTTTGTCTAGGGGGGTCCTGCTATACTAATTCCCATTGTCCAGGAAAGTCCTACTATACTAAATCCCATTGTCCAGGAGGGTCCTGCTACACTAATTCCCATTGTCCAGGAGGGTCCTGCAACACTAAATCCCATTGTCCAGGAGGGTCCTGCTACACTAAATCCCAATGTCCAGGAAGGTCTTGCTACACTAAATCCCAATGTCCAGGAGGGTCCTGCCACACTAAATCCCAATGTCCAGGAGGGTCCTGCTACACTAAATCACATTGTCCAGTAGGGTCGTGCTACACTAAATCCCATTATCTAGGAGGGTCCTGCTACACTAATTTTCATTGTCTAGGAAGGTCCTTCTACACTAAATCCCATTGTCTATGAGGGTCTTGCTACACTAAATCCCATTGTCCAGAGCGTCCTGCTAAACTAAATCACATTGTCTGGGAGGGTCGTGCTACACTAAATCCCATTGTCCAGGAGGGTCTTGCTACACTAATTCCCATTGTTCAGGAGGGTCCTGCTACACTAAATTCTTTTGTCCAGAGGGGTCCTGCTACACTAAATTCTTTTGTCCAAAGGGGTCCTGCTATACTAATTACCATTGTCCAGGAGGGTCCTGCTACACTAAATCCCATTATGTAGGAGGGTCCTGCTAAACTTAATCTCATTATGTAGGAGGGTCCTGCTAAACTAAATCTCATTATATAGGAGGGTCCTACTAATCCCATTATGAGGAGGGTCCTTCTCATCCCATTATGTAGGAGGGTCCTGCTAAACTAAAATCCTAATATATAGGAGGGTCCTGCTAAACTAATTCCCACTATGGGTCCTGCTATTCTAATCCCATTATGTAGGAGGTTCGTGCTAAACTAAATCACGTTATGTAGGAGGGTCCTTGCTATACTACGTCCCATTATTCAGGAGAGTCCTTGCTATACTACGTCCCATTATTCATGAGGGACCTTTTTATTCTCATCCCATTATTCAGGAGGGTCCTTGCTTTACTACATCCCATTATTTAGGAGGATCCTACTATACTAATCATATTACTTAGAAAGATCTCGCTTAACTGAATCATCAAAGAGAATCACCACAACATTATTTTTTTGCCCCAGTTTGCACCAGAAAAATATTATTTAAGCTATTAGTAAAAATGAGAAATCCTTATACCAAAAGAAAATTGAAAGACACAGATGCAATTAGGGTGTTTGTTCCCTAGAAATGAAAGATGATACTCCCTAAAATTCCTATAGGGTGTTTGTTCTCTATGGTCAAACTACAACAAGGGTGTTTGTTCCATAGAAATGAAAGATGGTGCCTCTAGAGTGTTTGCTACCTAAGGTCAAAATGCAGCTAGGGTGCTTGGTCCTTAGAAATGAAAGATGGTGCCTCTAGGGTGATTTGCCCCCTAAGGTCAAAATGCAACTAGGTTGTTTTCTCCTTAGAAATGAAATATGGTGCCTCTAGGATGTTTATTCCCTAAGGTCAAAATGAAACTAGGGTGTTTGTTCCCTAGTAATGATAGTGATATTTTTTAACAAATAAAAATATACCACAATTTTAAAAATGAGGAACTTTGAAACTCTCTTTAATTAATCATTTTTCTGATTCAATGTCATTCCTTCACGGATATAATATTTTACTCTGCGAGACCGAGCCCTATTGTAAGACTTCCTACATATCTTGTATATCAAGAATCAGGTCAAACGTAGTTCATAAAAATCAAAAATATTTTTCTTTTTCATGATTTTTCCTACAAAAGACATCTTTTGAGAAATGAATCATTGACAATGTTTTGACTTTAGGTGGTACCAACAATTAATATTATGCATATGAATCACCTTCAACTACTTTCAGGCAAATTTGAGGTCAACTTTGAGTAATTCCTATAATTTCAAATGGTATCTCCAACATACTTAAGTACTTACAAGATCATTTCATCTTGCCTAAATTAAGTGATTAGAACTATAAATGTCCTCATGTTTCAAGTGCCCTTACAACAAATAAAGTCATTTTCCACACACTATAGAATAATTTAGATCATAGGATATTTTTGAAAGTCACTCGTACTCAGAAAAATATTTAATGCATGAGATTGAGATATCATATGTTTGGCCCTTATGTAAGTATCCACTAATGTGAGAACACAAAAAATGAGATCAAATAGGACTTGCCATTGGCTTGCAAAGTAGGCTTAAGGAAAGGTTGGAAATTCATTTGGGATAAGGTGACTATTTCCTCCTTAAAATTTGCACAATGCTCTCAATATTTTTTCATTTTGGCATTTGACCTTTGTTTTCTTGAAAGCATCTCCTCGTTTATTTTTTAATTTCTTCTTTTTTTCTCTCATTTCTCTCCTTTTGTTGGAGATTTTTTTTCATTTTTTCATTTTTTCATTCTAGGGTTTTTTTTGTCATTTTTTTTAACTTTTGCATATTTGGCTTTTTCACTTTGTTACCCAACTTAGATTTTTGGTGCTGCATAGATAATTGATAGTGCGCTCAGGGAGGTGGGACCAAGGGATAGTGCAATTATACACTCAAAAGGATATATGCTAAGATATGGTTATTCAAATAATAGGACTTCAGGCTTGAAATGAGAGTCTTATAGATAACATGTCATTTCGTAGGCTTCAAAAGGCACAATCGGATCAAAGAAAGCCTATAATCCTTTCCCAAATTAACTGTTGCTCAAAATTTCTCCTTAACCAACATTCGTGCCAAGTTCTAGATCAACAAATTAATGCCATTGAATGTTATATCTAAAGCTCACCACACAATGAACATGAAACATGAGTTTGAATTTATTAGCCTTAACTTTAAGCAAAACTGTTTATGAAGTATTACTTAAATATATCAAGAGGTACCAAAAGAAGTCTATAAGTCACAACAAAGTTGGTTTGTCTTTCCAAATAGTTTTATACTTTTCTTTTTCTTTATGCATACTCCTAAATATGTTTGTACCAACCAAGTCAAGATTTTTTTTTAAAAAATAATAATAAATAAATAAAAATCCTTTTAAAGAAATATTGTACTCTAAACAATTTTTTAAAAAATAAATAAGAAACAAAAACATTTTAATTTGATCCTTGAATTAAAAAAAAAATCTTTTTTTTTGCCCCAGTTCTTGTGATGAGGACTTTTTAGATTTTTTCTTGGTTGGATCGAACCTCAAAATAAGATTGCCTACGTATCTTGTCATAGCAAGAATCAGGTCAAATGTAGTTCAGGAACATCATAAACATAACATTATTTTTAATAAGAAATACTTCTTTTTTAATTTATTTTTTTAATAAGGATCACCGAACCCTAGGAGGGTTGCATATGATCTCATCGAGTTGAGAATCAGGTGTGCGTAGTTCGTACAGATTGGACAGTTAATTTTTTTTTTTTTTGATTTGTGATATTGCAAATTGCCTTAACAAATTTTTTCGAAGTATTATGATTTTTTTTTTAATTTTCTATTTAAGAACAACAAAAGAAACTCTATTTGTTTAAGAAGTTAAAAATCTTTTTTTTTTTTGGAATTTCTAGTTTTAAGTAATGCGTAAGAGCTTCTAAAATAAGATTATTTTTTTTAATGTAAAATTAAACATCAACTTTTCCTTCATTTCATTGATCACCCTAAAATTGGTCAATATGCAAAAATCTTACTAATAATATTTACAAATATCATATAAAATGCACATGTTGGTCAAAATAGGGACTCGTGTCCTAGATGAACTCGGCCCTCTGTTGATCCACTAAGTCAATTGCAAATAATAATGCAAATAAGCAGAATCTTCTAGGGAAAACCATGTCTATATTTCAGTGTTACTAGGTTCAAACCTGAATGAGATAGGTATCTAGACAGGCATACCCTAGTGGACAACTCAAGCCAGGGAGGGATAACTTATCAGTAGCACCGCTTTTCCGACTTCATTACTGATCCAACCCCATCTAACATGTGTGACTAAAAATCCTTCACCGGGTATCAAGACACTCCAGCTTTATCTCAATAGAATATAGGATGCATAACTGCATTCCTGCGAATGTGTGTGATGTGTTACTAGAGACTCATAGTGGTTGAGTAAGAAAAGACAATTTAATACCATTCAATAATATAAAAGCGACAAATGAGTAGAAACTAGCACATTAGGCCATCATACATAATAAATCCAAAATAATAATAATAATAAAATTAAGTAAAAGCAAATATAATAAAGCTCGAATTCTGGTTATTCCCTAGCGGAGTTGCCAGAGATATCACACATCTTTTTCGCGCACGTGAAAGAGTTTTTCTAATTAAAGTGACGGTATTGATTAGGGTTTATTTTCTTTTTCAGAGTCGCCACTTGGAATTGAGTTATGGTGTTCCAAGTCACTTTTTTGTTTAATCCCTAACAAAAAGAAACTGACTCTTTATTTTTGGTCTGCGAAATAGAAATCCAGGTAAGGAATTCAGTTGACCGAGGGGAAGGTATTAGGCATCCCTTGAGTCCCGTGGTTCCAGGACGGTCGCTTTAATTGACTTATACTTACTTTTAAATATATTTAGATATATTTTTACAGGCCATGATTTTCTCATATTTATTTTATTGTTGAGCTTTTTATTTTGTCTCAACCTAGATGTGTAACCGCATTCTTCTTCTTAACATTTAGAGGCATGACTGCCTTCTTTTCATTGCGCTTAATATTTTTGTCTATAAGTCTCTACTTTAAATTAATAAAAGTTAATTATATTATTAGACAAGGTGCATCACCGCATCCTTGAGTTAATTTTTAAATGTTTCAAAAAAATATGTGTAACCACATTCTTTATTGAAACAAATATTTTTAACAGTCCTAAAACTCATATAGTAATTAAAAAACAAATATTTTTTCCTTTATACATAAAACCATATAAAGAAAATTAAATCTAAATATTGTGGATACAATATATAATTCTGACATCATTTCTATATCCTTTTATTTTATATTACTAATAATAATTTAATTTTCTTTTAGCCTAACTATATCTACTTTATCATTATTATCTAAATCAAGAAAAGAACAATGTCATGACCTGTTCATTTTAAGAGGTCACAACTAGAGAATAGAAATAAATAAAATAAAAGTAATCATTGTTAAAGCTACCTTCATTCATTAAACAGAGATAAAATAACTAACAAATCGTTCATTTCAATCAAATTATGAATTACAAAAAAAACTATAATAAAACTAATCATATAGTTACATCAAATTCCATAAATAAATTAAAGATTTAAGGCAAAGTTATACTTCAAATGAAGAAAATAAGTACCGCAAAACCTTAACTGAAGCTCGATTAGAATAGCTACAAGTTTTTTTTTAGGTTGTTTGTGATGGGTTATCTATTTCTGTTGATATGAAAATATTGGACAAGGAAGAAAAAATGTGAATGTAAAGAAGAATAAAATAAAATGAAAGTGTTTTCTTCTTCTTCTTTTTTCGTGTAGTATAGTGTTGTTTTGGTTGAACTTTTTTTTTTCTCTTTTTGGCGTGAATGTTTATGTGTGTGCAGCATGTGTGTGTTTATGCTTGTAGGGGTAAGGTTGTGTTTTCTGATTGTTTCCCGTGAGGGTGTTTCTAGTGTAATCTGTGTGTATTTGTGTGGATAGTATATAGGAGTGTGTAGTGCGTGTGTGTAGGGGTGTGTAGTCGTGTGTTTTTGTGTTAGTGGGTAGAGATGTGAGGGATGTGTTGGGTGTACGTGGAGAGTGGGTGAGGTTGTGTGTTTTTGGTGCAAAATTTTGGTAGTGTGAGGGATTGTGAGGTGTTAGTGTGAGGGAGTGTGGTGTGTGGGGGTAATGGTAATGGGTAGGTTATTTTTTTTTAAAAAAAGTTTGTTGTTAATAACTAAAAATATAATAATAATAAAAAAAATTAACTAAGAAAAATTAAATAGCTAGATCAAAAAAATATAAAAATTAAAATCACTAAATTACTATTAAAACTTTGAATAAATTAAAAACAAAATGTACCTTAAAGTGTGATTCTATTTTTGTTGTTTTCATATCTTTTAAAATAAAATTAATAAAATAAGATAAAAGTCAAAATATTTAATTTATATTTTTAAAATATTTAAACTCTAAAAATGGTGTAAAATTTTAGGTTCAGTCAAAAATTACGTGTCTACAGACACTTCATCCAATTCTAAGCGTCAACGTTCGTTAATCAATATAAAACCCAACTATATCAGTTGCGGTCGAATCCCACAGAGAGCGGTACGTGTTTAAGATTCAATTCAGAATTATGGACATGGGTAAGTGTAGATTCATCCTTACAATGCTCCAATTTGAAGAATCTCAAAGACCCACTTCCAATTTCTCAAAAGTGAAAAACTTCAATTCTTCGAAGCTTAGGAAAAACTAGAGAAAACTGTCTCCAGAGCTAAAAGCTTAATAAAAATTGAAAATATATGATCTCCCATGCTAAACAAAATCTTCAAAAATGTATTTATAGTCGCCAAAAAATAAGCTACAAAAAGTCACTCAACGAAGTAAGTCGGGCTTGGCGAACCACTCAGCGAGCCGCCCATTGGTCACTTTCATCACCCTTCTGCCTTGGCATTCAGCATCCTGAAGGTTTGTAACTTTGGGCTATCTAGCACTGCATCGCGGAACTACTCGGCGATCCGCTGACTGCTCCTTTCCATCGCCAGCTGTATTTCTTCCCTCGAGGCTTGGCACACTGGAACTTTAGGCGGTTAAATAGTCATTCCACTATTCGCCAAGTAAACTTGGCGATCACCGGGCTTACTTTCTTCATCCTTTCAGCCTGTTTTGTTCCTATTAGCTTGTTAGTGTCCTTGTTTTGTTCCTCAATCCATAAACCTGAAAATCAAGGGTTTTACATCAGTTATTGGCACAAAATAAGCATTTGAGGACACTAATTCTATATAAACAAAGCCCTAAATGAGTCCAAATATTGGACTCATCAACCCCTATAATAATTACTCCCCTATTGAAATCAACCTTCCATCAAACTTAAATTTTATCCACATCTATAAAATTTACCATCCCCCCTATCAAACTCTCTTTATTTTTCACCCAATACCAAATACTCATTATTCATATAAGCAATCAACAAAAGCATATAGAAGGAATATAGTATGATTGGAATTTGTGTTATGAGAAGTCGTTCTCATCTTGTGGGTCCCTTTCCCCTCTATCTTTTCTTTTTCCTACTAAAATCATGATATAAAAAAATATTAAATCTCACTAACTTATTTCAATACATGTGCCAAGTTGTAAAGAGTATTAAATAAACTATGAACTTGGCCATTAACTATCAACTATATTAATTATTTAATAAATATTCGTCAAGTAAATACTTGAAATTACCAGATAGTTTAAAATTTGTATTTAAAATTTTACAAAAAGAGTCAAAATAGTACTAGTACACGTTTTAAATTTTAATTACATGTCCAATTGTGTGACTAAAGTGTAAGCGATGAGGAATTAGTGTCACGTGATGTGTGTTACTACATGATAATAGACGGTTCGTATTAGTAGAAATATACTACAATAAAAATAGGATAAAAGCGTCAAGTGAAGGTTGAAAATTAAAAAGAATCTACCAGGATTGCTCATGATGATCCCATTAACAAATTATAATATACTTTAAAAAATTGTGCGAGAATCACATATGATCCAACCTTACCAACCTATCTCATGATTTGATCCTACTCTGAGAAGACAAAAGTCTAGGCACGAGAGAAGGACAAGAGCAATATAAAACTCATTCGATTTTGAAGTTGAATTACATGTACAATTGTGTGACTAAAGTGTCATCAATGAGGAATTAATGTCACATGATGTATATTAGACATAATAATAGACGGTTAGCATTATTTAGATGTGTACTAAACTGAAAAAATAGGAATAAAGCATCATGTGAAGATTTAAAATTTAAAAGAATCTATCGAGATTTCTCATGATGATCCAGTGTCTTCCTTGCATTGTGAGAAGGTATTAAAAGGCTTAGGCAAATTATAGTACACCTAAAAAAAATGGTGTGAGAAACACATATAATCCAACATTACCAATCCAAAAAGGATCATGATTTGATCCTATTGTGAGAAGACAAAAGTCTAGTCACGAGAGAGGGACATGTAAATATATGTTCTAACCAATCATGAAAATATTGTGAAAAAAGATACCCATGCTAGTCAATGGGCCTCACAGTGGTAAGCCCATCACAAGAAGACCAACTTGGTCAAGCACAGATTTGGGCTCGTGTTGCAAGATAATCACTAGGGTTTCCTAACTATTAATAAGAGAGCCTGCGTAAATTGCTTACACCTGCCGCAACAAAAAATACCACATCTAAAGTCCCCCGTATAATCCATCATAGAGGACAACGATAGACAATAAATCCTCCCCCCCCCCCCCCCCCCCCCCCCCCCCCCNCCCCCCCCTCCCACAATCACCACCCAAATGTATTTTCTTCTATTGATGTAATAGGTGATGCATATGCCCTCGTCGTCTAACAAATGATCATATTTATTTTTTTCACTTACAAATCTATATTTATCTAATTAAAAATAAATCATAAGATAAATTTTATAATTGAGAAAAAAATTGTGTGCCTATAAAAAAAACTAAGTCATCCATATTTTACTTAATAAAAATAAACAGTGATATTAAAAAATCTTAATCTCTTTTTAGCTCCTTTGGTTGTCTCTATTATCCAAAAACAATTTCTGCTCCCACAAATTATTTGTTATTTAGTAAATAAGGGCATATAGACTATTTTTTTTATTTTATTAATTAGAAAAACCTACAAAATGAAAGTAAAGGGGAATGAACGCTATTTCTAAAAATGAAAAATAAAGGGAGAAAAACCTTATTCTAGATAGAAAAAATTGGTGCTATTCTAACATTGGTGCGGTCTGAAACTTCGGGCTAGCGGAGTTAAAGTGTGGAACCAGAGCATGTAGCTGAAGATATGGTCTTGCTTTTGCATATCCAAGCTTGTCTATGAATCAATTTGGTCATCATGTAGTATTTTTTTCCATTTTGATATTGATATAGTTTGAATATGATTTCTTGTTTATCCTACTATTCTGTATCTTTTTTGTCAATGTTTTGCTATGCAATTACTTTCTTTCTAAGCCTTATTCTTACAAGTGTTCATTAAATTTCTCATTGTAGCATTGATGAGCCTTCTTCTGGTGGGTTTAATATGTAGCCCTCAATTTGATAGTTTTATTAGTTTAATTTGGTTGCATCAAATGGTCTGCTTGAAATAATGGAATTTATTTAGAAGTGCATTCTACTCGTAAGTTGCGTCTCTTTGTATTTCTACAAAAATGATATTAAATAAAATTAATCATGTTTCTTTTGATTAAAGAGGAATATCAATGAGCTCTATTGCAATTTGGAGTTAAAGCTAATCGTAAACAATTTTTTTTAGATTCTCAACAGTGTGGTCTTGATGTACTTGGTTTCAAGTTTTTAACAATATAATTTCTCATTACGTAACTGGTTACTTACCTAAAGTTCTTCTGTTAACGTGAGGGTAGTTTCTGTAGGTACTTTAAATATGTATTTTAAAGGAAGATAATCCTATGTTTTGGTATGGATATGCCATGAAATATTAGAACCATACAATCTCTATATTGATTTCGGTCACATTAGTTCTATGTCTAACATTAGACATTAAACATTTTTCGCTCTAGAGTCAAATATGATATCAAAAGATTCTAATACCACACATTGAATCACTTTTATTAAGCTAATATGTATATGAGCATTACCTTGTGTAACCTTTGCCTCGTTTGTTGTGTTTGGACCAACATTCCTACCATTAGGTACAAAGAGGTTATTTTCTATAGACACTAGTTAAAAAACAGAACTTAGTAGAAAATTTAATGGAAAACTTAGTTGTTCAGTGTTTATAAACAACTATATATATGTGTGGATAACATTGTTTAAGAGATATATGTGACAAGCAACATGATAAAATTAATTGAAAATAGACGTGCATATAGGTATATTGTGAGAAGACAAAACTGTAGCCACGAGAGAAGGACATGTAAAAGTATATTCAAACCAATCATTAAGTTGTGAAAAACTTACCCAAGCAGGTCAATGGACCTCACAATGTGAAGCCCATCACAAGAAGACCAACTTGGTCAAACACAATTTTGGGCTTGTGTTGAGAGAGAATCCCTAGAGTTTCCTAATTATTAATAAGAGAGCCTACTCAAATTGCCTATATCTGCCGAAATGAAAGCCACCACCTCTAAGGTCCCCAATTAAATATACCATAGAGGACATTGATAGATAATAGATTTGCACGACCACCACTAGAATTCCTTTTCTTCTATTGGTGTAATAGAGATAGATAGATCTGGAATTCACGCATGAGATTTTCAATGTTAAAAGAGATATAGATAAAGAAGGATATAATTATCTCTACTAATTGAGGTATGTTATTTATGATAATTGATTTATTTACAATTCATTTATGTTAGTCATAAGTCAGAAGTTGCCATAAAGTTTGCTAGTCCTAAAATGAATTGTAAATACTTTAGTTATCATAAATAGCATACCTCAATTAGTAGAGCTAATTATTTCCTCTTGATCCAAATATCTTTTGACGTTGAAAATCTAATGCGCCAAATCTATATCTTCCTATCTCTATTACATTAACAAAAGAAAAGGCGTTCTGGTGGTGGTGGTGATGGGGGGGGGGGGGGGGGGGGGTTTATTCTCTATCATTGTCCTCTATAGTAGATTAGATGAGGGGAATAGAGAGGTGGTGATTTTCGTTGTTGCAGTTGTAAGCCATTCAAGTAGGATTTTTTTTATTTATAATTAAGAAACCATTATGATTCTCTCTCGACACGAGCCCAAATTTGGGCCTGACCAAGTTGGCCTTTTTGTGATGGTTTTACCATTGTGAGGCCTATTGACCTGACTGAGTATGTTTTTCACGATATTTTCATGATTGGTCATAATATAATTTTTCATGTCCTTGTCTCGTGATTAGACTTTATTCTTCTCACAACATGCTCAAATCATGATCTCTTTGGATAAGTCATGTTGGATATTATGCGATTCTCACACTATTTGTTTAGGTTTATTATACTTTGCCTAGGCCTTTTAATATCTTTACACAAGGAAGACACGTGATCATCATGAGCAATCCAGTAGATACTTTTTAATTTTTAATCTCCCCATGATGCTTTATTCCTATTTTGTCATTTTAGCACATATCTAAACAATACTTATTATCTATTATCATGTCGTAACATAAATGAAGTGACATAATTCCTCATTGATGACACTTTAGTTATGCAATTGATCACGTAATTCAAATTTAAAATCTAATGTGTTTTACATTGCTCTTGTCCTTCTCTCGTGTCAAGACTTTTGTCTTCTCACAATAGGATCAAATGATGAGCTGGATTTGTAATGTTGGATTATATGTGATTCTCACATGATATTGTCATAATTTTCCTAGGCCTTTCATAGGATCATCATGAGCTATCCCGTTAGAATCTTTTTAATTTTCAACCTTAACTTGATACTTTATTCCTATTGTTACTTTTAGTACACTTCTAATTAATTCTAATCGTCTATTATCATGTCGTAACATATATCACGTGACATTAATTCCTCATTAATTAAATTTCACACAAATGGATGTGTAATAAAAATTAAAATCCAATTGGTTTTACATTGTTCTTGTCCTTCTCACGTGCCTAGACTTTTGTCTTATTACAATAGGCTCCAATCACGAGCGGTTTTGGATTGACAATTTTGATTATATGTCATTCTCGTATGATTTTATTAAGAATTTATAATTTTCTTAGGTATTTTAATACCTTTTCCCGATGAAGAAGTGGGATCATCATGACCAATCCCAGTAGAATCTTTTTAATTTTCAACCTTCACTTCAAGATTTATTCTTTTTTTTTTCATTTTAGTACACTTCTAAATAATACCAACCTTCTATTATCATGCCAAAACATTGTCGTTTTCTCTTCTCACAATAGACTCAAATCATGATTCTTTTTGGATTGGTAAGGTTGGATTATATGTGATTCTCACACGATTTTTTAACGTGTGTTATTATGTACCTAGGCCTTTTAATACCTTCTCACGAGGAAGACACATGATCATCATGAGCAATCCCGGTAGATTCTTTTTAGTTTTTAATCTTCATATGGTTCTTTATTCTTATTTTTGTCATTTTAGTACACATCTAAATAATACTAGCCATATATTATTAAGTCATAACATACATAATGTGATGTTAATTCATCATTGATGAAACTTTAGTCATGCAATTGGACATATAATTCAAATTTAATGGATTTTACATTTCTCTTTTCCTTCTCTTATGCTTAGACTCTTCTAACACTATTCTCAAATCATGAGATGGATTGGCAATGTAGGGTTATTTTTTATTCTCGCATGATTGTTTTGGGTGTACTATAATTTCTTCGGGGTTTAATGCCCTCGCTTGTTGAAGACAAATGATCATCCTGAGGAAGCTCGATAGGTTCTTTTTAATTTTTAACCCCCACGTGCTGCGTATTCCTATTTTCTAATTTTAGTACACATATAAATATTATTGACTGTCAATTATCATGCCGTAACATACATCATTTCACAGTAAATTTTCACTGATGACACTTTAGTCATGCAATTGGAAATCTAATTAATATTAAAAATCTAATGGGTTTTACATTGCTCTTGTCCATCTCTCATGCCTAGACTTTTGTCTTATCATAATAGACTCAAATGATGAGCTGAGTTGGTAATGTTGGATAATATGTGACTCTCGCACAATTTTATTAGGTGTATTATAATTTTCCTAGGCCTTTCAATACCGTCGCACGATGAAGACAAGTATTTATTATGAGTAAGCTCAATAATAGTTTTTTTCAATTTTGAACCTTGAAGTGATGCTTTATTGCTATTTTGTGTTTTTCGTACACATTTAAATTTTTATGACCGTCTATTATCATGTCGTAACATGCATCATCTGATATTAATTCCTCATAGATGACAGTTACATAATTGGACATGTAATTGAAACTTAAATCTAATGGACTTTACATTGCTCTTGTCCTCTTCTTGTGCCTAAACTTTTGTCTTCTGACAATAGAGTCAAATGATGAGTTGGATTTGTAATATTTGATTATATGCTATTGTCAAATGATTTATTAGGTGTATTATTGTTACGGCCCAACCCGCTAGTGATATTGCTTAGTTTGGGCTGTAACAAACGGGATCGTTGCCACTTTAGTGTCAGCGTTATCGATGAGGGCCAGAGTTCAACTTAGTTAAGGCAAATTTCGATAAGGTAGGGCAAACCTGAGTTTTGTGTCTAGGAAAATCACATGCAGTGTGGCAAACCTCAGTGAGGACGCTGAGTCCATTGAAGGGGTGTATGTACACCTCAACTTTAGATTATAAGTCTCATATCGGTTAAATAAAGGAAAGATGTTGGGTATGTAAGTAACTAGGCCATACAAACAAGTGACATGTTTTAAAGCTGCATCTAGGCCTAGAGAAGAAAATATCACTACCGAGCTGGGCTGTTACAAATGGTATCAAAGCCACTCATTGTGTCAACCTTGTCGATGTGGACCAGATTTCAACTTAGTGTAGGCATATCCTAGTAAAACGGGGTGAACCTCAGTGGTGAGTCTAAGAAAATACCATATGGTGGGGCAAACCTCAGTGATAAAGTTGTGTCCATAGAGGGGGTGTATCTAATGGCCAAACTTAAGACAAGAAGTCCCACATAGGCAACAATAACCAACAATAACCAGAACAGTAATCGACGATCCAATGCACAAAATCAGCAAAATCATAATCAATATTGGCATAACAATCACCAACCTTGGTGCAACAACCAACAACAGCAGTCTTCCAACAACAACCTCTACTGCCAACTTTGTGATGTTAAAGGTCATACTGCTCGTGCCTGCCGAACATGCTCTCACAATCATCTTCAAGCGCGTGATAATTATATTGCACACCTCCAGAGCCAGTCAGCTCCATGGATTGTTGATAGTGGTGCCACTCACCATATTGCCTCAGACACAAAAACTCTAACTACTACTCAAGACTACCACGGTTCGGAGGAGATCGTCATGGGTAATGGTAATACCAGTCCAATCTCTCACACTGGTAATGTGAACTATGCATCAAATCACTAATTCCAACTTCAACATGTCCTTTGCTCTCTAGCTATTACAAATAATATAATATATGTCTCTAAATTTTGTCAAGACAATAACTCATCTATGGATTTTTTTCCTTTTTCTTACCTTGTGAAGGATCTGACTACGGGGGCGCCATTGGCTGAAGGATGGAGTAAAAATTGGTTGTATGAGTGGCCACCAGGGATGTTATGGTCCGCCACAATGCAACGTCATTGTTCCTTACCACCTGTGGCATCAACAATTAGGCCACCTTAATCGTCAAGTTCTAAATAAGTTTTTGCATGATTTTTCAATTCCAGTAGTTGGTTCAAAAAGTAGTATTGTTTGTCATTTATGTTATTCTAATAAAAGCCACAAGATGCCTTTTTCTAAAACTTCTTTGCACAATGCCAATCCGTTAAATTTACTTTACAGTGATTTGTGGGGGTCGTCTCCGTTTTATCGATTGACAAAAAATGATACTATGTTTTATTTGTTGATCAATATTCAAGATATATGTGGTTTTTCACACAAAGTTAAAACTGAAGTTCTAGAAATCTTCCAAACTTTACATCCCATGCTTGAAAAACATTTCAGCACAAAAAAATTATCCTTTTACACTAATGGTGGTGGTGAGTTTCAAAATTAGATTCCTATCTAAAAACACATGGAATTAAACACTTAGTGTCTCCACCCATACACGCCACAAAGGATAGCCTTAGTTGAACACCGACATCGTCATGTCATTGAGACAACCCGCACCTTATTACACCAAGCATCCTTACCTTCAACGTTTTGGAGTTATGCATGTCACCAAGCTGTTTATTTGATCAATAGAATGACTACTCCCAATCTACAAAATAAAACACCTTTTGAAATCCTATTTCAGGTTGTGCCTAAATATGATTCCATCAAAGTTTTCGGCTTCTTATGCTATCCATGGCTCAAACCGTATTCCAAAAATAAATTGGAACCTCGATCTGCCCCATATGTTGATTTAGGATTTTCTAACAAATATTATAGCCATCAGTGGTTTGATCCAGTTAACTCCAAATTATATTTATCCAGGGATGTAATATTTTTGGAAGACAATTTTCCTTTTCAAAATATTTTTTCTAGGTTCCATAATAAAGTTAATGTTTCTTGGGATTACATTTCCATTGAACAACAATCCAAATAGGAAACTAATTCAATTTTGCATTCCTCTTATCAACTTCCCCCACCAGTAACTACATTACCCACGGCCACTCAACGTGTGCAAGCTATCTCCTCCTCTCCAGATGGCGTCTCTATACAATCAGGTAATATTCCTTCGCATGACTCAACTTCCACTTCTTCATCTTTTCCAAACAAATAGAAAACTAACTCTTCTGCAGCACCTCAACCATTGCCCTCACGGCCACTTATCGCGTATCATACAAGAGAAAGACCACCCATTCCTAGCCAAACTCCATGTCCTCCTCATAATCCATCTGCTTCGGCACAAAATCAGCCACATATGGCTTCCTTCTCACCCCAACCAACAACATCTCTTAGTCAACCTGACCCACCAACCCAAACCCGGCCAAACCAGCCACCCACCAAAGTACACCCAATGACTACTAGATCACACACTCATAGCCTTAAACCTCGTCAGTTTCTCACAACCACTACATTGTCTCCAAAAATCCCCATAACTCATAAGCAATCCAAGCTAATTCCCCAATGGAATTCAGCAATGCAAGCCGAATTTGATGAACTTATTTGCAACCATACTTGGGATTTGGTTCCATGTCACTCTTTCAAAAACGTAGTGGATTGTAAGTGGTTATTCCAAGTTAAACACAAACCTGATGGTTATGTCGATAGGTACAAGGCTTGTTTGGTTGCCAAGGGATTACACATAGCCCCAGACTAGATTATCATTCCACTTTCAGTCCAGTAGTCAAGCCTGCTACTGTCCGTCTCGTCCTAACTATCGCCACTCAACTTGACTGGCATGTCCATCATTTGGATGTTAACAATGCCTTCTTTCAGGGTCGTCTAACTGAAGAAGTTTATATGCAACATCCATCGGGATTTGAAATCTCTGGGAATCTTACCCATGTATGTCGTCGTCAGAAGGCAATTTATGGCCTTAAACAGGCTCCTCGTTCTTGGTACACCAAACTCAAAAATTATCTCCTTACTTTGGGTTTTTCTAAGTCGCATTCTGATTCCTCACTCTTCATTATGCATAAAGCTGGGTTCACTATGTATATTTTAGTTTATGTGGATCATATCTTAGTGACTGGTAATCACCAACTAGGTGTTTATTATATCATTGAGGCTCTTTCTCAACGTTTCACTGAAGGACTTAGGACCTCTTCATTACTTTCTTAGTATTGAGGTGATTCGTTCTTGAACTGGTCTTATGCTCTCTCAACAGAAGTACACTATGGATCTCCTACATGAGGTAGCTATGGATAACTGCAAAGGTGTTTTCACACCTATGGCATCTACTATAGTTTTTGATCCATCACCTGATGATCATCTAGTTGATGGTTCCTTATATCGGTTCATTATTAGTAAACTTCATTACCTTTCATTCACGCGTCCGGACATAGCTTTTGCTATCAGCAAGTTGTCCCAAGCTATGCATCAACCATTTATGTCTCATTGGGTTGCTCTTAAATGACTTATCTGCTATATCCGTTCAACTACCTCTGTTGGTGTGCTCATTGCCAATGAAACTGATCGTAGTTTGCTCGCGTACTCTGACTCAGACTGGGCAGGGGATCCTCATGATCGCACATCGACCACTAGTTATGTTATCTATCTTGGTAGTTCTCATATTTCATGGTCTTCAAAGAAGCAGCGTTCAGTTTCTCGTTCATCTACAGAGGCAAAATATCGGGCAGTTGCTGCTAGTATTTCTGAAACTAACTGGATCACCCATCTTCTTCAAGAACTTCAGTTTCATTTAACCGTTGTTCCAAGAGTTCTCTGTGACAATAGCAGCACAACTTATATTTGTGTGAATCCTATTTTCCATAGCCGCATGAAGCATGTGGCCATCGACTTCCATTTTGTCTGTGAGCAGGTTGAGCGCAAACAACATGAAGTTGCTCATTTACATGTTGCTGATCAAGTTGCAGATCTTCTTACAAAGCCTCTTCCACGTGCACTTTTTTGATAACCATTTCTCCAAGTTGGGCGTATTAAACCTCAACGCCAACTTGCGGGGGCGTAATAACGGCTAGCATCTAAGATTCTTGTTACCTGTAGAACTCTTCTTACTTATAGGACTCTTTTTACTTTGCTTATCAGCCTTTTTATCTTTAGAAGTGTAATTACGTAGGTTTCTCTAAGTTGTTATTTTATTCTTAGCGTTGTATGTAATACACTGGCTATATAAAAGTCCAATACAGTAATCAATACACATAAGTTCATATGCGTTCAGTTCTTCTCTTTCTCTTTAAAAAGCACTTTAAATAAGTCAATCTAAACAGGATCTTATTTCTTTGTGTCTTACATTTAACCATCATTCAGTCACTAAGGCGCAGGAACGTTATTCAATTTTACACCTTTTTGGATGGTTCTTGTTTATTATATTGTATTACTAATAGCGCCTTATAGGTACATTGTCACCTTGCGTCGTGTAAGGTACATAGGACACTGCGCCTTCCCTCTTAAAATATCACGAAGCTACCATTCTGTCTAAATGTTGCCCTTTTGGTTTCAACCTTATTTTTTGTTGCCCTTTCAAAAAATTCACTCAATATTTTTTGCCCTTTTAACTCCGGACTCTAATAGATGAGTATATGTGTGTGCACGCTTGTTTAGATATAGGGGAGGGAAAGTGAAGAGTCAATATGGGTAAATGAGAGAGGTGGAAATTTAAGGATGACTAAAATATAGGGAGAGTTGGCAAAATATCCACTCTAAAGACTTAATGTGACATTAAGTCACACGTCTTGAAAAATTAGTGGTTTAGCCATTAATTATGACATCATCCATGTGCCCTACTTGGGACATACAAAAGATCCTCCTAAGTTTTCATATCTCCACTTTGGTCCCCCTCCTCTTCTTTCCAACAAATATGGAATGAATAAATATATCTTTTACCAATATTTAATATTATATTAGAAAAATAAAAAGTCTCCAACAAGCAGCTCACTTTTGCTGTTGTTTTTGCTGATTTCGGTGACTTTTTCGGCCATATTATCCATTTCAAAGGTAAAATCATCATCATCTCCTACTCCATTTTTACTCCATTTTCTTTCAAAAACCAATCTTCAAAATTATTTTCCCATCATTTTATAAGCTTGATAAATCTTCCATAATCACTTGATAACTCATTTGTAGATACATTTCAGTAGTTTAAAAGCATTAAAATACATTTCTCTATTGCAGGAGCTGAATTTTGAACCCGATCTCATTCAGCCATATTTTTGTACGAATTTTGTACCTCATCGATCGTTAAAGACTAATTATGTAATCTAGTATATCTATATTTGTAGTCTATAATGGCAGTAGCTGAACTTGTTGTTGCTGGTGGTGATTATATGGGAGTATGGAAGGAGACTCCCAAAAGAAGGAATTGGAAATCTATGAGTAAGACGACAGTGCCCATTGCGTTGAGTCGCAATGGTTCATATGATGATCTGTTTGCAAGCGTAATTGAGGCCGGTGAGTTAACTTCCGAGCCAAATGACTTGGTGATTAGCTATCAATTGAATGGGAGGGGAAAAATACATCCCACACTTATAAAAAAAATGACATGCACATGAGCTTGTTCATGTTAGATATTAGTATTGATGGCTCTATGTCACGACCCGAGTCTACACCCTGGACGTGGCGGGCACTCAAGAACCATTGTTGGTCCCTAAGTGAACTCTCATCCTGGCTGACTACAAGAGGAAGACTAACTTAAGCATGTAAAAGCTTAAAAACTGAAATAAATTCAAATACTCAACTTTAAGATGATTTGAACAATACTGAATAGATACTTTGAATAAAATAATATATTCAACTCGCCATAAAATAGGCAACTTAAGTCTTTAAAATATTTAACAAAATAAATTAACAGACTTCTGAAACTCTACTGTCTATCTACGAAGCCTCTAACTGACAAAGATGGAAGTCGGGACAATACCCACGACATCCTAACTACTGATATAATTGAAAAGTAAATGAAATCCTCTAGAAGCAAAGAGGCTCACCATAACTTAACTTGAACTCCATGTGGTATCAACGAAGCTCCTATTGATGATCCCAAATACCTATACATGTATCTGCATCATGAAATGATGCAGACCAAATGGCTCAGTACATAGAATGTACCAGCATGTAAGGGGAATTCTAAAGCATAACATAAGCTTAAACTGGTGGAATAGAAACATACTTACCTCTTCTCCACTCACTCAACTCAACTCAAAGAAACATAGTTCAACTCAACTCGGATAAAATAGGGCTCAACTCAATGATAAGATATTCAACTTAGTGAAACAAGGCTCAACTCAATTATAAGATATTCAACTCAGTGAAATAAGGCTCAATCTCAACAATAAGATACTCGAATCTAGGTACTCAACTCTTGTTACTCAACTTTGGATACTCAACTCAATATAAAGCAACAATATATATGCAATATATGAAAAGCTTTTAAAATAGTATAAAGCAACTCAATGTATTGAAAAATACAAAATAACTCTGTATCAATGCAAGGATACAAGATAAACTCTGCTTGTATATGAAAATACAAGGTAAAACACTGTGTATATAAGAATACAATATATAACTGTGGGAGGTTCTCTAACCGACAACCATCACTATGAGCTATGTGATGATACAGTGTTTTGCCTCACGCTTCCAGGGCCGTCCTATACCTTGTCAGGGGTATAGAACCTAACTACTAAGTGGATCCACTAGTCTATGCTAAAAATCACTAAGGAATCATCTAAAAGTATGACCCTTTTTTACCTATGATGGCTACACGATTTATGGGGGTTGTGAGTTGTCTGAACTATCCCCCATATCAGTGCTCAATACTACTCCCAAAATATAACTCACTCATATGTTTAAAACCATAACTCTTTCTGTGGTTTGAGATAATTGCTCGAAAACTAGCCCAAAGGCTCTCTAGAAAATCAGTGTTTCCTCTCTTTCTTAAATATGAAAGCATTTACTCTTTACTGAAAAACTAGCTCAAAGACTCTTTTGAAAATATCAGTTTGCTTTCTTGACTTAAATGTGAAAACATGTATTCTTTGGGAATACATAGCCCCCATATACTCTTTTGAAGAAATGGACTTCACTCTCCACTCTTTACTCAACTCAAAACTCAAATCTTAAACAAGTTTAAAGCATTTGTAAAAGACTTCTTAAAATATGGTTCACGCCAAATTATGGGTGTGAACGACTCAATTCAAGATTTTAAATAACCATGGATAGAATTCAATACTTAGAACTCAAGAACTTCAATGATACTACTCATTTAAAGAATGCTCAAGTCCGAGTGTTCATGTGCAATTATGAGCATGAACTACTCAACTCAAGGACTCAAAGATACTTCTCATCTCAAGACTACTCGACTTATAGGGTTCATGCAGAATTATGGGTATGAACTACTCAAATCAAGGACCTTCATGGGTAACATGTAGTAGCCCCAATATTAGGAATATAAACTCAAAAGGGTTAGGAACTCAATACTCAAGATTTAGAACTTGAAGATACTACTACTCTCAAAAATACTCAACTTATGGAGTTCATGAGGAATTTATGGGAATGAACGACTCGACTCAAGGTTCTACATAACAATATGGAACTCATGTATACAACTCTTCCCATTTTCATACTAACTTTCTCAACAACTTAGTTTAAACCGATAGTTGATCTCAAAGGAGTCACAATTGAACTCAAAAGCTTTCTTGAACTCTATTCTTAACTCTCTGTTGAATGTGAATTATGAATTCAAGAGTTATGGTTCATGATATGAAGGATCACGCGATGACAAAGTAGACTCATGAATACATTATCCTCATTCTCATACTCACTTGTGTGAGTCTTGAAACAATTTATTAGAAGTTGTAGAAGACTCCTCAAAAAGACTCAAAGGGACTTTCTTTAAATGTTCGAAAGAACTCTCAATACTTAACTCTTAACTCTACCTTGAATTTGAACTATGGATTCAAAGGTTATGATTCATGTTATTAATTAGTTCTAGGTGTTTAGAAGTAGCTTAGAGTGTTTAAAATCAAAAGGGAGTGAAGCTACACTTTAAAAGAACTCAAACGGAGCAACCGGCGCACTGAGTAGCGCGGGGCGCCAGCCCCTAAACTACAGAACATAATTTGGGGTGCACTGGCTAGCACGGCGCTCCAGACCCCAACCTAGAAAAGCCGACGAATTTCTTTGCTCATTTTCTCACCTTAACTCACCTAGAATCGAATGGTTTCTTCCCCAATCACTTATAATCGACTACTTAACATAAGTAAACTCTAATATACTCAATACAGCCCTCAAAACAGTCACTTTCATCTCAAAAAATCATCAAAACCCCAATAAAACAAGATTTAGGATGAACTTCAAGAACACTTATTAAGAACTCATCAAGAACTCTAATCTTCCAACTTCAAGAATGAAATTACGCTGAAAATAACATGATTGGCGTGTGGGTGAACAAACCTAACACTATGGAAGCTTACATACTCTTAGGGTTTAAACCCAAGGCGAAAATTCCGCAACAAAACTCACGAACTTCACCGAATGCTTTGATCATCTCCACTTTTCTCCTCTTTTCTCTTCTTTTTTCTTCTTTTTTCTTCTTGAACTCTCAACTAAACCCTACGCGTATATTAGGATTATAAAACTGAACCTAATAGGATTAGACCCTTAAAACCTTTCTAAAAATGAATTAAATCTGATTGGGTAAGGAAAAGACCGAAATACCCCTTACTATTTTCGGGTAACTTTTCTTATTTGGACAGCCTGACTTCAACAGGGCATATGTCACTCATCCGACCTCGAAACTTAGCAAAATTGGTAGAGTTGGAAAGATAATTCAAATACCTTTCATAGGATACCTTGTAGCCCGCCTAAATCATCATGTACAGAGAGTTATGATCATTTGAAGTTAACCCAAAACTTAAAGGAACTTAGGAATGACTTGAATGAACTCTCTTTAGTTCTTCTTGGAACTCAAGGTGCTACATCTAGTGACCTTAACACTCAAGAAATTTTAATTTCCTCGGTAAAATTCTACTCACAACGAAGGATGATTCGAGTCTCAGTTTGAAAAAATTTCTGGTGTGTTACACTTTAGGCCTACATTGAGGATAAACGTCAATGGAAGGCCTCCAATTGAACCAACAAATTCATTTACGATGACAATGATTTGGTTGGAAATGAAACTTTGGGTGATCATTTAAAAAAGAGCTTGGGTCATCATTCAATGAATATACATGATGATCCAATTAATATGTAAAATCTACCAGTAGATGTGGAAGATCCCGAACCCGAATGCTGTGAAGAAATGTAGGGAGAACAGGAAATGGGATTACAATCCAACCATTCCTTCTCTGATAGAACTAATTTATGCATAAATTAAACTTTTAGTAACAAGAATGAGTTGCAATTGTTATTAGCCGAAGCGGTGACAAAGAAGACTTTGATTTTGCTATTGTGAAGAGTTGTACTAAATACTTAAAGGTGAAATGTGTATCTCACAACTGTGCATTCATGTTGCGCGTGTGGAAATATGAGTGTTCGGATAGATTTTGTATTTACAAGTACATTGGCAAGCACAGTTATGGCATTGAACATGCCAACAGTAGCTAGGGAAAAATTTCAATCAAAGTCATTACTTCACTTTGTATAAATATGTATCGTGATAAGGATCCAAATGTTAAAGAGATTCAAAGGGCTATGTTTAACTCTTTTCGTTGTAGTCCAAGCTATTGGAAATGTTTGAAGGAGGTGTGGTTGCCAAGGAAATGGTCTGAGGGACAGCGGAGAACGGATATTCATGCTTACCAATTTTTTTCTACATGTTTGAGACTCTTAATGTTGGTTCTATCTATAGTATCATGGTAAACAAGGATAGTAATAGGTTTATGTATTATATCTTGGCCTTCGATGCTTGCATTAGGGGATTTTCCCACACGAGAAAGGTAATTGCGATCGATGACACTCATTTACATAGTAAATATGATGGCGAGTTGTTGAGAGATGTTGCGCAATATACGGAGAATCATGTTTATCCAATTTTCTTTTGTATCGTGGACAAAGAGAATGATCCATCTTGGACATTATTCTTTGAGAAGTTGAAGGAGATTGTGGTCGATAAACCAGATTTGTGTTTTATCTCTAATAGACATAAGAGTATCGCCAACGGTATTGTGAACATTTACAATTATGCTCACCACGGGTATTATTGGAGGCACCTCAATGAAAGTCTCCACGTAAATCATCATTGAGGAGATTCCATCTATCTTTACTACAATGTGGCAAAGGCTTATTCTTTGGAGGAGTTTAACAATCATTTTGTAGAATTCAAGAACAAATTCCCCGCGGCAATCGTCGTCCTTGAGCATGATATTGGTTTTGAGAAGTGGAGCAGGGTACATTTCCCTGACAATAGATATGATGTGATGACCAAAAATATTACCAAGTCACTCAATGCTATGTTGATAGACGAAAGAGAGTATCCCGTGGCATCTATATTTAATTCGATTTCTAAGAGGTTTGGATAATTGTTCAAGGAGAGGCATGCATATATCCTCAAATCAATGGGTAATGAAATGGTGTTGGCTGCCAAAAAAATCACAAGAAAAAAAAAAGATCGATGGTGACTTTTTGTATGTGGAGAAGTAACCGGGGACAACAATCAATTTACCGTATTCGATGGAGGTGTTACAGCCAATGTGAACATACTGGAAAAGTCATGTTCTTGTAGGGAATATGACTTGATCAAGATACCTTGTACTCACACGATGGCCGCTTTGCGATCGAAGCATGGCAATGAGTACGGTATGAGCATATATGAGTACTTTTTGCCTTTGTGTAAAGTTGAAGCATACCTTCTTGCATACATGGATTCTATAATGTTTTCCCTCTCGATTCGGAATAGTGTGTGCCAGAAGAATTATTTAATGTGAAGATTCTTCCACCTCTTATCGATACCAAGCTTGGAAGAAAAACCGAAAATGTGTCAAGGATGTCGGTGAGAATTTCAAGAGCAAGAGAAGGAACAAATGTTCAATTTGAAAGAGAACCGAACACAAGAGAACCACAAGTATGAACAACAATAAATCTTAAACAAGTTTGATTGAATTTGTTTTTGTAATCAAGCTCTTGTTTTTTTTGCTGCCAGCATTTTGGTCAATTTAGTCTCAACTATTATCGAATTACTCATGATCTAATATAAATCAATCAAAAGATGACATACAATTTGTACGCTATCTATTAATGTTAATTATCGAGTTCACTCATTGTGTATTAAGTTGTGTATTATTAATATATGAAAACTCATGGTATTCGTGATGCAATGATTTTAATGCAAGAATTAGAATGATTAAAGAAGGAAGTGCTCTAAAAAATTGTCATGATCTCAAGTTGTGTATTTTAATGCATGTGTATTATTATTATCATGCATGCTATTTTTAATGCGCCAAATCAAACTATCCATAAGAAATAATCTAAGTATAACTAATCCAAAAATGACTAATACAAACATTATTTGAATTTACACTCTACCAAACGACCCCTTAAAGAATTATCAAAAAATCAGATGTTACCATTGAAAAAGTAGCAATTTAAACTTTTGTTACCGTTGTAAAATTTTTATATCGCAATATTTACTGGTTGTCGAAATATATAGACCCTTTATACAATTGAAGATCTCTATGTGTGTAGTGTATGTATGACCAATGAGATTTACACTCTGATATTAGTAAGGTATATTCAAATTTATATCTATGTTAAAGAATTATCGATATTGCACCCACTAGAATATGATACTTATATATAGACCAAAACTAGTAGAATTTAAAAAATAATAATAATTAATTAATAATAAATTATATTTTTGAAATTTTTCCAATTAAATAAGTTTTAAAAAGTCATATGATCATGTAAGGGTCCATATAAGAGATGTATGAGGAAGATTTGTGGTTATATAATCAACATCCTTAGAACAATGTTTGAGAAAACATAAGTATGTTGTGAGGATGTCACTTGTTCAACCCCAACTCTTTCCACACATTGTTGATTGTCACCCCCAATTTATGTAGACTCATACATGACCATATGCTTATGTTCTAAGGATGTGATTGAACAAGTGACATCCTCACAACATACTTGTGTTTTCTCAAACATTGCTCTAAGGATGTTGACTATATAACCACATCTCTTCCTCGTACAATTAAGACTACCACTCCAATCATAAGTTCATATTAGAGTAGCTCCGTTCAAATCATGAATTCATAAACTTACTTATAGTAGACACTTCCTTTTTAAGTATCTAAATCATAATTTCATTCATATGTGAGAAAATCTTTCACAAATCTTTGGTAATCATCTCAAAAGCATCATTTATTCTTACATCATCCTTTTTCATAAAAACATTCATAGATTTCATAAATCATAATTCATATGTTCATAAGAATTGATCACAATTTAAGTTCATTCATGAAAGAGGAATAGGCATGTGTCACGATTCGAGCCTACAGCCTAGACGTGGCCAGCACTCAAGAACCATTCTTGGTCCCCAAGTGAACCCTCATCCTGGCTGACTACAAGTGGAAAACTAACTTAAGCATGCAAAAGCTTAAAATCTGAATGATTAACTCTGAATAAAATAGTATATTCAACTTGCCAGAAATAGGCAACTCTAGTCTTTAAAACATTTTTAAAAATAAATGAAACAGACTTTTCAAACTCTATTGTCTATCTATGAAGCCTCTACTATTACAGAAGAATATCGGGACAAGACTCACGACATCTCAAACTACTAGCAGTAAGATAAAGGTGAAGTCCTCCGAAATGTAAGAAGGCTCACCAAAGCTGACTGGAATATCCCATGATCCCACTGAAATGCCTGTTGATGATCTTGAATACTTGTATCTACATCATGAAATAATGCAGGACAAATGGCTCAGTACATGGAATGTACGAGAATGTAAGGGGAATTCTAAAGCATAAACATAAGCTTGAACTAGTGGAATAGAAACATACTTATCTCTTCTCAACTCACTCAACTCAAAGAAACATAATTCAACTCAACTCAAGGAAACATAGTTCAACTCAACTCAGAGAAAATAGGACTCAACTCAGAGAAAATAGGGCTCAACTCAATGATAAGATATTCAACTCAGTGAAATAAGGCTCAACCCAATAATAAGATACTCAAATCTGGGTACTCAACTTTGGATACTCAACTCAATATAAAGCAACAACAAAAGATGCAATATATCGAAACCTTTAAAAACAGTAGATAGCAACTCAATATATAGAAAACATAATGTAACTTTATTTGTATGCAAGAATACAAAATAAACTCTATTTGTATATAAAAATACAAAATAAACATATGTGTATATAAGAATACAAAATATTTTTGTGGGAGTTTCTCTAACCGACAAACATAACTATGAGATATCTGATGATACAGCGTCTCACCCACGTTGCCAAAAGTGTCCTATACTTTGCCAGGGTATAGGACCTACTCACTAAGTGGATCCACTAGTCTATGCTAAAAGCATTAAGGAATGATCTAAAAAGTATGACCCTTTATACCCACGTTGGCTACATGGTTTATGGGGGCTATGAGTTATCTGAACTCTCCCCCATATTGGTGCTCAATAATACTCCCAAAAATAGACTAACTCATATGTTTAAAAACATAACTTTTTCTGTGGTTTGACATTATTACTCAAAAATCTTTCTCTTAAAAGAGATGGTACTCAAACTGCTCAAAACTCTTTTTGAAATCTCAGTTTCCTCTCATCGTAAATGTGAAAACATTTACTCTTGGGAATACTTAGTTTCCATGTATCATTTTAAACAAATGAACTCACCTCTACTCTTTCTCAAAAACATTTCAAAATCATATTATCATATGATCATTGATGACTTGGGAAGTCATACTGCATAAACATTGATAGTATATCTAGATACCATACTGCTCATACATTGATGGCATACTCGATTGTCATACTAATCATGTTTTAGAAAACTCTTTTCTCAAAACTCATCTTTACTTTCTCAAAACTCAGTTTAAGAACTCAAGTGTTGGATTTAAAAATCTTTTTTAAAATTTATAACTCAAATCATAGGGTTCATGTGGAATTATGAACATGAACGACTCAACTAAGGGATCTTAATAGAAATAAAGAACCTCAGTACTCAGAAGTCAAAATGCAATGATACTACTCATCTCTAGGTTGATCGACCCATAGGGTTCATGCGGAATTATGGGCATGAACAACTCAACTCAAGGGCTTCATGGGTAACATGTAGTAGTCCCATAAGTAGGAATATAATCGCAAAAGGATTAGGAACTTAATACTCAAGACTTACAACTGAAAGATACTACTCCTCTCAAACATACTCAAATTATGGAGTTCATGCGGAATTTCTGGGCATGAACGGCTCGACTTGAGGGTCTACATAACAATATAGAACTCATGTATATGAATCTTCTCATTCTCATACTTATTTCCTCAAAACTCAGTTTAAAACTCAAGTGTTGGGTGTGAAAAACTTCTCAAGAATACTCAAATCTAGGGGTAGAATTCTAGATTTCTCTTTTCCTGATTTGAAAGAAGATGTAGGGCGTGAGGATGAACTAGTCCAATACTATGATAGCCTTACATACATGGAAGAACAAGGTTCTTGAAGAAGAACTTGATTAGGAGCCTTGAAATTCTAGCTTGAAGGTAAACGATCAAGAAAAACTTTCTTGAGATTCTTGAATTACTTTCTTGAAATCTCTATGGCCAAGAATTATAATTTTCATTAGTGATTCATAATTTTATGGTGGAATTTGAGTTGAAAAGAATGGAATTCTTGGAGAAAGACTTACCTTGAAGAAGAATCTTGAAAAAAGATTGAAAGAATCTTGAATGAAGTCTTCTACTTTGATTTTTTCTTAGGCTTTTGCCCTAGGGTTTGTGAGAAAAGAAAATGATGGATTAAAAGATGAAAATATGATTGTTTTGAGACTTTTATTAGTCAAGAAATTCGTTTAGGGTTTTCTTGGAGGTAAAAAGACAAAAATGAAGCTTTCTAATGTTTTCCCATCGGCTAATTCGTAAAACTCTGTATCAGGTTACTAAAATAGTCATAACTTTTTACTCAGATATTGGATTGACACAAAATAGGTGGTGTTGGAAACTAGATTCAAATACGTTTAATTTGATAGGATACGATCCACATAACTTTTTATATTCTAAGAGATATAGTCGTTTTAAGTTGACCCAAGTATAATGTTACATCAAAACTTAATTGATAAGGAAACTTCAAGAACACTTATCAAAAACTCATCAAGAAATTAAATTGATCAATATTTATGGATAGATTCGCAAAATAAACTCATGATTGGCGTGTGGGTGAACAAACCCAACACTATAGAAGCTTACACACCTCAAAGAACTAAGTTCTTGGCGAAATCTTGAATTTCTTGAACGAATTGAACACTTGAAACTTTGAACTTTTTCTCCTATTGAATCTTCTCTCTAATCCCTAAATGCTTTTGGGGATGAATGAACCTAATTCTAATCAGTTTAGACCCTTAATTGGGTGTAATTCGCGTTTATAATAAGTGCAATTAAGGAAAAGACTAAAATACCCCTCTTATTTCGGGTAACTTTCCTTAAATGGGCAGTCTGACTTCAAAATAGCAATCTCCCTCATACGAGCTCGAAAATTAGCAAACTCAATGGCGTTGGAAAGATAATTAAAAGAACTTTCATTTGATATCTTATGGGCCATTAATTCATCATGTGCTAAAAGTTATGGTCATTTGAAGTTGACCCAAAACTCATACTTAGCACAACTTGCCAAAATTTCTAAATTTACTTTTTCCAAAACTAGTTTCTTTCTAATTCTAGTTCGTTCTAAGGAGGGATATTGTAGTGATACATCTAGTGAACTTAATACTTAAGAAAATTTTAAGTTTCTCGGCAAAATCCTACTCACAACAAAGGATGGTTCGAGTCTTAGCTCAAAACTTTTATGGGGTGTTACAGCATAGGTCCATACGAAATCAATTGAAAGTCATGTAGTTCAATCAAATTAGGATATTAAGATTCTTTTGGAACCCAATGGATGAAAGGGATTCATTGGTGAATTCTCACAAACCTTGATAATCAAACCCCTGAGTATGCAAGGAAAATGAGACCTTGAAGCTTGAACTCTAGCTTTTACCTTGAGAGCTCTGGAGAGAATTTGGAGAAGAAGACTTGAGATATTTTGGGAGAATTAAGTGAATGAGAGAATTTATCCTAGTCTTAGGATTAAAAACTCATATAGGGGTAGTTATAGGTCCAAAACGACATAGTTTAGGCGTTAATTGGGTAGAAAAAGACCACAACACCCTTAATCAAAAAGTGTTGGGAGACCTTACGACTTTGAAGTTCTACGGACCGTACTGGTTAGCTATAGAATCATTTACTGGGACTCAAAATCCTACGTAACTTCAATGAAACCTTTCTATGAGTCATAGTCCTTTCTATAGCTATAGGGCCAATCCGTAAAACCCAAGTTTCAGTCCAAAATTCCACCAAGTATGGATCACTCTTATGAACCCTCCTCCGATCCGTAAAACATATCACGACTCGTCAACTCCTTTAGTAGACTTGAGGTCTCAAAAAAATTCTCTGAATCACCCTACAGGCAATTACTACGATTCATAGACTACCCTTTATCTGTCATGTTCTTTCGTAGGTCAAGTTACTTGTCTTAACATTTTCTAAATCTCAAACCAAGACCTACAACTTCCTTCCTACGGTCCATAGGTCAGACTCATAGATCACTGCATTAGTGCCAAAAATGAAACTTTTCTTTTCCAATCTCAACTTCTAATTTCTGGGGTGTTACAATATCTCCCCTTGGGAACATTCATCCTTGAATTCGACTCAAGCTAGCATAAATAGAGAACGGAAAGAAACTAACAACACAACATAAATACAATTCTCATCAAAAAGCACATACATGAGAAATCACTCCAAGATAAATCATAACCTCAAAATCAAGTTTTCATGAACATCCATGTATATGAAACATGCGAATGACTAAAATGCATGAATCTGAAAAAAGGAACCATAAGGAACTAATACCTCAACCTAAAATAGGAGCGGAGGGACAGAAATGAGGATATTTGGACATCATATCAGCTTTGACTTCCAAAGTAGCACCCTCAACTAATTGATTCCTCCAAAGAACATTCACAGAAGAAACTTATTTATTTCTCAACTTCCGAACTTGATGGTCTAAAATTTCAATTGGAACTTCTGCATACAAAGACTTTCCTTAAGTCCGAAACTTTCCAGTGGAACTATTGACATCAGATCCCCAACACATTTTTTCAACAAAGAGACATGGAATATCGTATGTACCGATGCAACGTCAGTAGGTAACTCTAACTAATAAGCAATTATCCCAATACGCCTCAAAATCTGATATGAGCCCATATATCGAGGACTAAGTTTCCATTTATTTTTTAATCTCATTACACCCTTCATAGGTGAAATTTTTATGTGAACTCATTAATCGACATCAAATTCAATATCTCTTTTTCTACCATCGGCATAAAACTTTTGTCGACTTTGAGTCATTTTCAACCTCTATCGAATAAGTTAAACTTTTTTCATAGCCTCATGCACCAACTCGAGCCCTATCAAAGAAACCTCACAAACGTCAAATGAACCAATAGGCAGAGACATACATCTCCTACCATAAAGAGCCTGAAATGGAGCTATTTAAATACTTGAGTGATAACTATTATTATAAGCAAACTCGATCAAAGTCAAATGATCATCCTAATTACCATTGAAGTCAATCACACAAGTTCTCAACATATCTTTCAAAGTTTGAATAGTACGCTTGACTTTCCCATTTGTGTTAGGATGAAAAGTCATGTTAATTTTCACTTGAGTATTGAGACCTTTTGGGAACGACTTCCAAAATTGAGACGTAAACTGAATACCACAATTAGAGACAACGGACAAGGAACTCCAAGAAACCTTACCATTTCTCGAATATAAAGATTGTCATACTTTTTAGATGAAAATGAAGTCTTTAGGGGGGGAAAGTGAGCTAACTTCATCATTCGATCCACAATGACCCAAATCGAATTAAACTGATGACGGGTATGAGGAAAACCCGTAATGAAGTCCATATTTAAATTTTTCCACTTTCCGGTAAGAATGCTAATACCTTGAGCAAAACCACCGTATTTTTATGCTCAGCTTTCACTTGTTGAGAATTAGGACACTTAGCCACAAATTCTATAATATCCTTATTTATCCCACTCCACCAATAGACCTCATGTAAATCACAGTACATCTTGGTGCTTGCAGATTGAAGAGAATATCAAGAACTATGAGCTTCTGTCAAAATATGATTTCTCAACTCATCAACCTTTGGAACACATAACCGACCATGGTATCAAAGGTTACCATCTCCTCCTTAAGAGAAAGCCTCAATGGCTTTTTCAAAAACTAACTTCTTCAAATCAACCAACACCCGATCAATATCTTACTTGTCCATCACATTTGATATTGTAACGACCCTAAAAATGAACTAGTGAACTAGAGCCTAACGTGTGTGCGTTTGAGTTGGTGTGAGGTTTGATGTTGTTATATGTTGTCCCGAGCTTTGGTTAAGGAGTTTAGGGGTCAAACATCAAGGTACGACCCCCCAAGGACCACCCTAGGGGTCCTTGAGGAGGACCCTAAGTCTAACCCTAAGGCTGCCCTAAATGACCAAAGTTGGCCAAAAGGGGGTGACCTACAGAAGGGGTCCACGCCCCGTAGGTCCATCCACGCCCTGTGGATGGCCTCCGTAGGTCAAGACCCAAAAAGGGGTGTCTCTGAAACAAACCACGAAGGGACAGTATGGTCCCATCAACCCATCCAAGGTCCGTGGATGGTGACTCGTGGATTTGACCTGCAATTTGGTTTTTCAATTCGGCTGTGGTAGGGTAAATTGGTAAATTCATCCCAAGTCTTTTAAAGTGCATGGACAGTTATTTTAGGTGTATTAACATATTTTAAGAGTATTAAAACATTGAAACCCTCATTTAGACTTCACCTCTCAAATCAAACCTTTCCCTCCCAAAAATATTCTCTCAAGAAACTCCATTGGAGATCAAAGTCAAGATCAAGGTAGGGTTGGCGATTTCAAGGTGGTTCTTATTCAATTTTCATAGGGGATCAATAGCAAGTAATAGTGATCCTTCATCTAGCATTATCTTTCACCCTAGAATCAATTTCAAAGAAGTTTCAAAGTGATTTCAAGTTCATGAAAATCCGTAGGTTTTACTCAATCTCATGGGTTCTTGCATCAAACATTTTCAAATGATAAACTATGATTGTATTGATGTTTAAATGATGATTTAAGATTATTTTACTCTATGCACCCATGATTTCTCTCAATTTCTAAATTGTGACTTATGAAGTGGGTCTATTGATTATGAATGAATGATGGTGGATTTATGCTTAGATTGATTTAAATTATTGAATTGTATTATCATCTATGCCTAATTATGGTGAATAGTTTGGTGAATTGAGGATTTGTGATCATAGCCTTTAAAGGGTAAGTTTGACTTAATTACTTGATGTATTAGAATTGTGATTGAATTGTTGATCCACTTGAAAGGTGGAGGTGTTTACTTTCTATGTATGTTATGATCATGGCCTTGAAATAATAGTGTGAGGAATTGAAGAATTATCATGATGTTGTATGTATGAATGTGATATGATGCATGTGTGTGTTTTAAATGGATGAATGATGATCATATCTATAAGTTGATGGTGTTAGGATTGGAGGTTGTCTCTCCAATAACACACTTGAATGAATAATGAATAAGGTTAAATGATAATGTTAATGATGAAGTACTTATTGAAAGGCTATTCTCAATTGTACTCTAATGAATGATAATGATGTGTTGATTGAAAGGATATTATAGATCTTACACTAATGAACGATAATGGGATTCTTAGATGAAAGGATATTCTCATCTTTGAATTTATGGGCTATCCAATGAATGAATGTTGGGTTGAGATGGATTCCCTCACATGAGTTGAGGCGGGGTATCTAGTAACAATCGTTTATCCCTTAATGTAATGAATGTTAAAATACTCCATGGAAATGTAGGCTAAGCACCGAGAGGATATTGAATGAGATGAAAGCTCTCACATGAGTTGAGCGGGGTTTCTAGTAGCAATCTCTTGAGATGGATGCCCTCACGTGAGTTGAGGCGGGATATCTAGTAGCAATCTCCTTGTCCCTTAACTATGTGCCCACATAGGTCTAGCTAGTGGATCCACTTAAGCTAAATATTGGTTTACCTTAGGCAAGTAGACCAATCCTTACGATGTGGGACAGTACATCAGATTCCATGATCTAGCTATCATGGTCTATGTCGGTTAAACGCATATTCCCATCTTGTGAGATGTGCACTTTAGTTATTTGATAGGTACTACAAAGTGTAGGTAGTAGTATGGGATGATATCTACACATTGCATGAGTAGGCTTTGAAAGGACTATAGTTAGTTCTCTAAGTCTTAATAAAAGTCTTCTAAATGAAGCTAATAAAGAATGTTGAATTAGATGTCTAATGAAATGATGCATGCTATACTTGGATTGTATGATGAGTTGCTTCCTTGCTATGACTTATTGTATTTGAACGTGCGTTGCCTATGGTGACTTCAAAGGAGTACTTAGTGTGAGTAGTAGTATGGGATGCTACTTGAACATTGCACAAGTATGACTTAGAGTTGTCTTAGGTAATGGTCTCTTTCATGACATTACTTATGTATAGTTTAGCTCTTATGAGTGAGTAATGTTGAAAATCGAAAGGCTGAATGGTAAGTCCACTTTTGGTGACCTTAATGTGGTACCTTAGTGTGGATGGTGGTATGGGACGCTATCTATACATTGCATAAGGTATCGCATGAGGATTACTTGAGGTTAAGGCTAAATGTAAAGGTAAAGAATTACATGTTGGTATTGTTCAAATGTGATGTTATGACTTGAATGATAATTATATTTGCACTTGATGTCTCTTATGTTATTGTTCATGATATTTCTAAAAAGTGACATCATGCATGGTTACTAACCAAAATGTCCCCTTTTAAAGCATGTTTTTGCATGGTCATCATACTTAGTACATTTTAGTGTGCTAACCCATTCTTCTATGTTTTTACTACAAGTGTAGGTTTCGGCAAGTGATTGCATTCTCTAGGGAAGCTTGGGATTAGAGTTATCTCAAGACCCTCTATTGGTATGTCTAGGACAAGGATTTTATGTTTCTAGTTTTATGTTTAAGACTTTGCTAAGACTTCGATTGTAAAGGGTCGTGACCCTATCTTGTTATAGTTTGTCTAAGATGGCCATGTGAGACTTAGTATTCCGTTGCTTTATGAATGTCTTTAGATTGTATGGTTTTTAAATAAAAATTTTTAATTCTGTACTATTTCTATTACATATGCAATGAATGAGCTATGAGGCTTGTATTAGACCCCTTCGGGGTCGAGTACGTCGTGTTACGATTAGGGTTGCTCTCGAGTCGTGACAAACATGGTATCAGAGCCCAAGGTTTTGGCAATGGTTTTTATGATTGATGTCTCACAAGCCACGTCTAGTAGAGTCTTGTTCATCGCTGTGAGTCGCGACACATCTATGAGTGAGAGGCTATAGGACGTTAGAAAGTTACACTTCTTTCATATTCTTGAAGTCGTGCCTTAGAGTTTAGCTTTATAGATGTTCGTTTCCTAATCCTTCTCTTGTGTTTATAGGATATGAATACAAGGGCTAACCCAAGGAGGGTTGAATAGGAGAATGTGGATGGGGGAGTTCCTCACCAAGGTCTTCAAGGTGACCAAGTTCCACTAGGCAATCAAGAGAATGAAGTTCTGGTGGTTCCCCTAGACATGACTAATGAGGAGATTAGGTCGGCTTTTCTAACCTTACGCCAAGCCATGATGGCTCAAGTGAATCGGGATGTGGGGCCTAGGGTGAATGCCAATGAGAGTACCATACCCTCAAGATTGAGAGCCTTTGTGAGGATGAATCCTCCTATTTTCCTTGGCTCTAAAGTGGGAGAGGATCCCCAAGAATTCTTGGATGAAGTGTATAAGATAGTCAATGCTATGGGAGTATCTTCTAGGGAGAAAGCAGAGTTGGCTTTCTATCAATTGAAAGATGTGGCCCAAGTGTCGTTCACTCAATGAAAGATCAATAAGCCTTTAGAAGTGGGTCATATAGAATGGGATGAGTTTAAGAGAACTTTCCTTGATAGGTACTTTCCCCGTGAGAAGAGGGAGGTTAAGGTGGAGGAGTTCATAAACCTAAGGCGAGGAGCATGAGTGTGGAGGAGTATTCCTTGAAGTTTACCCTGTTGTCTGAGTATGCTCCATCTTTGGTGTCCAACCCTAGAGATGAGATGAGTCGCTTTGTGACCGGTGTGTCCGACCTTGTTAAGGAAGAGTGTCATACGGAGATGCTTCATGATGATATGAACATTTCTAGACTCATTGTGTATGCTTAATCTATTGAGTAGTCCAAACTTGAGAGGAAGAGTAGAGAGTTGAAGAGGGGTAGATACGATGAGCAAGGTCAACCTAGGTCCAAAAAGAGGTTCTCCAACCAAGACTCTTCAATGGTCAACAATGATAGGGTGTCTAACCCTAATTCCCAAGGAGGGAGTGGAAGTGGTTCTTATTTTGAGAGGTCTAGATGTGCTAAGTATAGGAAGCAACATTTGGGTAAGTGTCGTGTCGGCACGGATGAGTGCTTTAGGTGTGGAAAGAAGGTTCATAAGATGAGGGATTGCCCAACACTCATGGCAAAAGGAAGGGAGAATAGGCAAGCTTCTTATGTTGGCATGGATTCTAATGCTCCAAAGAAGAATCGCTTCTATGCACTTCAAGCCAAAGAGGGCAAAGGAGCTAATCCGAATGAAGGTACCGGTAAGTCATAGTTCCTTTTTGTTATGATGAGGTTCCATATGTTGTTTTTCATGCCATCCTTAGTTGGGTTTTCTCCTAAGTAGGGGATGGTATGTTGAGTAGAAAGGTTTTTGAGAGTGTTGATATCCTTACCTCTTTTCCTTCTATTCGTATTCAAGCTTGTGACCAAGAGTTCCTTGTAGCTTGTTTCATGTTTTGGAGTTATGTGTGAATTTGAGTTTCCATGGTCTCCTTATGTTTTGCATATCCTAGTTGAATTCTTGTTAATATGCATCTATGATGAGTTGCCTAAATATTTCATGAGTTGACTTGTTGAGCATGCCTAAATGTGTTTTTATGAAGAAGTTGCATAGTGTGCCTTTATGAGAAAATTACATAATGTGCTTAATGATGTTGTGATAAGCATGATGACATTTGGAGAAGGAAGTTCCTCCAATGAAATAAGAAATGTGAAGTTTTGGTGCATAATGAGTTTGTAGATGTAGATCCTACCTTCGTGTTGTGTTTTAAACTTATTGATGTGGAGTTTATATTTCCTCCTAGTTGTGTGCATTTATATTGATGTTGCATGCATGATTGTGGGCTACTAGTCTTGAGTCGTTAACCCCTTAATATGTTTAAAGTGTCATTCGAGGGCGAACGTTCCTAAGTGGGGGATAATGTAACGACCCAAAAAATGAACTAGTGAAACTAGAGCCTAACGTGTGTGTGTTTGAGTTGGTATGAGGCTTGATGTTGTTGTATGTTGTACCGAGCTTTGGTTAAGGGGTTTAGGGGTCAAACTTCAAGGTACGACTCCCCAAGGACCACCCTACGGGTCCTTGAAGAGGACCCTAAGTCTAACCGTATGGCTGCCCCAAATGACCAAAGTTGGCCAAAAGGGGGTGACCTAAGGAAGAGGTCCACGCCTCATAGGTCCATCCACACCCCGTGCATGGCCTCTGTAGATCAAGACCCCCAAAGGGGTGTCTCTGATCAAAACCATGAAGGGAGAGTACGGTCCCGTCAATCCATCCATGGTCCGTGGATGGTGACTGTGGATTGGATTTTTTAGTTCGGCCTTGGTGGGGGTGAATTGGTAAATTCACCCCAAGTCTTTTAAAGTGCATGGACGGTTATTTTAGGTGTATTAACATATTTTAAGAGTATTAAAACATTGAAACCCTCGTATAGACTTCACCTCTCAAATCAAACCTTTCCCTACCAAAAATATTCTCTCAAGAAACTCCATTGGAGATCAAGGTCAAGATCATGCTATGGTTAGGGATTTCAAGGTGGTTCTTCTTCAATTTTTGTGGGGAATCAATAGCATAGTATGGTAATCCTTCATCTAGGGTTATCTTTCACCCTAGAATCAATTTCAAAGAAGTTTCAAAGTGATTTCAAGTTCATGAAAACCCTAGGTTTTACTCAATCTCATGGGTTCTTGCATCAACTGTTTTCAAATGATAAACTATGATTATATTGATATTTAAATGACGATTTAAGAGGATTTTACTCTATGAACCCATGATTTCTTTCAATTTCTAAATTGTGACTTATGAAGTGGGTCTATTGATTATGAATGAATGATGGTGGATTTATGCTTAGATTGATTTAGATTATTGCATTGTATTATCATCTATGCCTAATTATGGCGACTTGCTGGTGAATTGAGGATTTGTGATCATAGCCTTGAAAGGGCAAGTTTGACCTAATTACTTGATGTATTAGAATTGTGATTGAATTGTTGATCCACTTGAAAGGTGGAGGTGTTTACTTCCTATGTATGTTGTGATCATGTCCTTGAAGGCATAGTGTGAGAAATTGAAGTATTATCATGATGTTGTATATATGAATGTGATATGATGCATGTGTGTGTTTTAAATGGATGAATGATGATCATGTCTAAAAGTTAAATGTGTTAGGATTGGAGGTTGTCTCTCTATTAACACACTTGAATGAATAATGAATGAGGCTCAATGATAATGATAATGATGAAGTTCTTATTAAAAGGCTATTCTCAATTGTACTCTAATGAATGTTAATGATGTGTTGATTAAAAGGATATTCTTGATCTTACACTAATGAACAATAATGGGATTCTTAGATGAATGGCTATTCTCATCTTTGAATCTATGAGCTATCCCATGAATGAATGTTGGGTTGAGATGGATGCCCTCACGTGAGTTGAGGCGGGGTGTGTAGTAACAATCTCTTATCCCTTATTGTAATGAATGTTAAAATACTCTATGGGAATGTAGGCTAAGCACGAGAGGATATTGAATGAGATGGAAGCTCTAACGTGAGTTGAGGCGGGGTTTCTAGAAGCAATCTCTTGAGATGGATGCCCTCACGTGAGTTGAGGCGGGGTATCTAGTAGCAATCTCCTTGTCCCTTAACTATGTTCCCACATAGGTCTAGCTAATGGATCCATTTAAGCTAAATATTGATTTACCTTAGGCAAGTAGACCAACCCTTACGATGTGGGACAGTACATCGGATTCCATGATCTAGCTCTCATGGTCTATGTCGGTTAAACGCTTATTCCCATCATGTGAGATGTGCACTTTAGTTACTTGATAGGTACTACAAATTGTAGGTAGTAGTATAAGATGTTATCTATACATTGCACGAGTAGGCTTTGAAGGGGCAATAGTGAGTTTTCTAAGTATTAATGATTATTGTATGGAAGCCCTCTAAATGAATCTAATAAAGAATGTTGATTTGAATGTCTAATGAAATGATGCATTCTATACTTGGATTGTATGATAAGTTGCTTCCTTGTTATGACTTATTGTATTTGAACGTGCCTTGACTATGGTGACTTCAAAGAAGTACTTAGTGTGAGTAGTAGTATGGGATTCTATTTGCACATTCCACAAGTATGACTTAGAGTTGTCTTAGGTGATGGTCCCTTTGATGATATGACTTGTGTAAGGTTTAGCTCTTATGAGTGAGTAATGTTCAAAATGGAAAGGCTGAATGGTAAGTTCACTTTTGGTGACCTTAATGTGGTACCTTGGTGTGGATGGTGGTATGGGACGCTATCCATACATTGCACAAGGTATAGCATGAGGGTTACTTAGGTGAAGGCTAAATGTAAAGGTAAAGAATTACATGTTGGTATTGTTCAAATGTGATGTTATGACTTGAATGATAATTATATTTGTACTTGATGTCTCTTATGCTATTGTTCATGATATATCTAAAAAGTGGCATCATGCATGGTTACTAACCAAAATGTCCCCTTTTAAAGCATGTTTTTGCATGGTCATCATACTTAGTACATTTTTATATGCTAACCCATTTTTCTATGCTTTTACTACAAGTGTAGGTTCCGGCAAGTTATTGCATTCTCTAGGGAAGCTTGGGATTAGAGTTCTCTGATGACTTCTTTTGGTACATCGAGGACAATGATTTTATGTTTCTAGTTTTTATGTTTAAGACTTTGTTAAGACTTCGATTGTAAAGGGTCGTGACCCTATCTTGTTAAAGTTTGTCTAAGATGGCCATGTGAGACTTAGTATTCGGCTACTTTATGAATGTCTTTAGATTGTATGGTTTTTATATAAAAAGTTTTAATTCCGTACTATTTCTATTACATATGTAATGAATGATCTATGAGGCTTGTATTAGACCGCTTCGGGGTCGAGTACGATGTGTTACGACTAGGGGGTGCTCTCGGTTCGTGATAGATACAAAAGATGATTTTGAACCATTTTGAACAATCACCCCACCCTTAATAAAATCAACTTAGCTAATACCCAATAAGGTCAATCTTTGAACATTATGAACTAGCTCTTTCTTACCATCCTCAACATGAGCAACACTATCCATCGATAGTTGACTAAGAGCATCCACCACCATATTCGCTTTACCCGGATGATAAAGGATATTCATGAAGTAATATTTCAATAACTCAAGTCATGTTCTTGGTGAAGATTCAACTTCTTTTGAGTGAACACATACTTCAAGTTCTTGTGGTTGGTAAACACATCCACATGAACACCGCTAACTCTAAATCATGAGTCAAATAATGCTTTCCATGCACCTTCAATTACCTACAATTATAAGCTATGAGTTTACCATGTTGCACAAAACACAACCAAAACCAATAAGAGAAGCATCACAATAAACCACAAAATCATATGATTCTTCCGATAATGTCAAAATAGGGGCTGAAGTGAGTTTATTCTTCAAATCTCGGAAAGTTTTCTCGCAAGCTTCCGACCATAGAAATTTCACCTTCTTTTGAGTTAACGCCATCAAAGCCGAAACAATTAAGTAAAATCCTTCGACGAATCTTCTATAATAACTGACCAAACCCAAAAAACTCTGTATATATGAAGGAGACAAAGGTCTAGTCCAACTCTTAACCGCCTCGCTCTTCTTTGGATCAATTTGTATACCTCACCAGAGAAAGTATGACCAAGAAAAGCAACGGACCTCAACCAAAACTCGCATTTGCTAAACTTAGCATACAATTCTCAATCATTGAGAATTTGTAAAACCATTATTAAATGCTCAACATACTCATCCTCACTCCAAGAGTAAATTAATATATCGACGATTAACACAATCACTAACATGTCAAGATATTGCTTGAAGACCCTATTCATCAAGTCCATGAGCGCCACCAGGGTATAGTCAAACCAAAATGCATTACCAAAAATTCATAATGACTATACCAAGTGCGAAAATCCATTTTCAGAATGTCATCTTTCTTTACCCTAGTTTGTAATAAATCGACTGGTCAATCTTGGAGAAGAAACTCACACCTTGGAGTTGATCAAAGAAATAATCAATCCTTGGAATAGGACACTTATTCTTTATGATATTCTTATTCAATTGTCAGTAGTCAATACACATTCGGAGGAAACCATCCCTCTTTCAAACAAACAACACAAAAGCACCCCATAGTGAGATACTCGATCTAATGAAACCCTTATCCAATAAGTCTTTTAATTGTTCCTATAATTCCATAAGTTATGTTGGGGCTATACGGTAAAGAGGAATAGAGATATGTTACGTATCTGGGAGTAATCAATATCGAAGTTTGTTTACCTTTTGGGAATATTGTAAGATCATCAAGAAAACTCATTTACACTTAGAACTGACTTAAGAGTAGGGGTTTTAGAATCCATATCCCTAACTCGAACAAGATAATAAATGAAACCTTTAGAAATCATTTTCCTAGCCTTTAGGCAATATACGAACCGAACTGACCCTTAGGCGTGTAATTTCCCCTTTCTATTTTAAGAAAAGTTCATTTGGATGTTGAAATGTGACCAATCGGGTCCTACAATCTATGCAAGCGTAACAAGAATGAATTCAATCCATCCCAAGAATAACATCAAAATCTAACATATCAATCTCTATAAGATCAACATGAGTGACTATGAGAAATAGAAATAGGGCAATTTCTATAAACTCTCTTAGCAACAATAAAATTATCCACATGAGTAGACTAAAAAGCGGTTAGAAAGGATTTCAAGACCAATATTGAATCTCATGGCAACATAAGGAGTAACAAATGACAATGAAGCACATAGATCAAACAAATAATACATCAAAATGAAATATTTTCAACATACCGGTCACAACATGTAGAGAATCCTCATGATCATGTCGAGTCTGAAGAGCATGAAACCTATTCTGACTAGGAACACCCGAATCAGAACTACTAGGCTGGGCTTGCCCACCATCCCTTCCCTTAGTAGTATTCAATGGACAATTTTTCACCTTATGACCACTCTTCTGACAACCAAAGCAATCATCTATATCAGCTAAACATTTTCCCGAGTGACTCTTATCATACTTTTAGCAAATGGGAATAGAAGATCCTCTACCACCACCTCCTTGAGGCTTAGGGTTAGACACCCTATCTTTGTTGAACTTGGAATCCAATCTAGTCACAAACAGAAGAGGGCGCGTCGGAACCTATATTATGAGACAATATATGTATAAATATGCATTAGTACGGTGAATGTACTAAGTATGGAGAAATGCATAAAATATAAGCATGATAATATGAGGAACTTTAAACATGATATGCATGACAAAATAAAACGTAGTGAAAGCCTTAAAAAGAATCCATGAATCATAAACAAGGTCAATGCAGACTTAAAACCACTTGAGAAGGTTTCATAAAACCTTTGAAGTAAATATAGTTCATATGTGGGATATTTATCATTAATCGATAATAATACCATGTGAGCTATAACATGGAATACGACATGAAGCACACACCAAAAAAGGGAATCTACTTGCCAAGGTAAACCTCTGTCACATTCATTCTTTGCTAAATTGGATCCACTAGCTTAGGTCATTTATGACAATCCTACAGAGGCACGTAATTAAGTGACAAGGAGATTGTTTCTAAAGACCCAGCCTCTACTAATGGGAGAGCCTCCATCTCAAGTTCCCCACGGTGCTAAGTAAATCTCAATAGAAAAGACATAATCATAATCATATCAAAATACTTGGAAAGGCACAGTTAAGACTACCAATCCAATCATAAGTTCATATTAGAGGAGCTCCTTTCAAACCATAATTTCATAAACTTCTTCATAGTAGACACTTCATTTTTAAGCATCTAAATCATGATTTCATTTATATGTGAGAAAACCTTTCACAAATCTTTGGTACTTATCTCAAAAGCATATTTTGTTCATACATCATCCTTTTTCATAAAGCATGCATAGATTTCATAAATCATAGTTCATAAGTTCATAATCATTGATCATAATTCAAGTTCATGAAATAATCATAGGCATGGGTCCATATGAAATCAATTGAAAGCCATGTAGTTTGATCAAATCATACATAATAGGGTTGAATATAGGCAATTGAATCATAATAGATAGAACTCATGGAGATTTACATGAAACCCTAATGGAATTGGGTGAAATCAATTTAGGAGATTAAGATTCTTTTGAAACCCAATGGATGAAAGGGATTCAATGGTGAATTATCACATACCTTGATAATCAAAACCCCAAGAATGCAAGGAGAATGAGACTTTGAAGCTTGAAACTCTAGCTTCCACCTTGAGAGCTCGAGAGAGAATTTGGAAAAGAAGACTTGAGATATTTTGGGAGAATTGAGTGAATGTGAGGATTTTGACTTACTATTAGGAGTAAAACAGTTATAGGGGTAGTTATAGGGTCAAAACGACATAGTTTAGGAGTTAATTGGGTAGGAAAAAACCAAAACACCCTTAATTAAAAATTGTTGGAAGACCCTACGACTTCGACCGACGGTTAGTCGTAGAATCATTTACTAGGACTCAAAGTCTTAAGCAACTTCAACGTAACATTCCTACGGGTTGTAGTCTTTTCTACGGCTCGTAGGGCCAATTCATAGAATTCAAGTTTAAGTCCAAAATTCCACCAAGTCTGGATGACTCCTATAAACCCCTCCAACGATCCATAGAACATATCATGACTTGTCAACTCCTTTCGTAGACCTGAGGTCTCAAATCAATTCTTTGGATCACCATATGGGCACTTCCTACCGCCCGTAGACTATACTATGATCCATATTGTTCTTTCGTATGTCAACTTACTGGACTCTACATATTCCTAATCTCAAACCATGACCTACGACTTCCTTCCTACGGTTTCGTTAGACTTTCTATGGTTTGTAGGTCAGACTCATGGATCACTGTATTAGTGCCAAAAATGAAACTTTTTCTTTCCAATCTCAACTTTCAATTTCTGAACTGTTACAACAACTTGCAAAGTTTTTTCAACAGTTATTTATTTGTTAGGTTCCTCTATGTTACCCGACTTACAAGCAAAACAAATAAAATGGTAATGGGATAGAATGAGTTAATCAAGTAGAAACTGGTAGTATATAAATATGTCATTGTATTCCCTACGATAATGTTAATACTTAATACGCTTAATATACACTGCTAGATGATTTAACGCAGTTATTTGTAATAATAGTAACTCAACTATGTTCACTACAAGAAAAATGTATATTACTTGGAGATTTTCCTAGGGATTGTATACGGAAATTCGCAGGAAACTAGTTTCCTGCGGATTTTCCTGCCAAAAAGAATCCGATGGTAAAACCTTCCTAGGTAATTATTTCCTACGAATTTCAAAATTTCCAAGTACCTAGGGATTTATATTTCGCATGTAAATTACTTGCAAATTTTCTTGCAAAAATTACTTTAAAATTTGAAATTTTTTTGGTAAAAATTAACAAAATAGGAATTTTCTTACCATTTTTTCCATAAGTAAAGTCGCATGAAGATATTCTAATAATTTTTTAAGAAATTTCTCATAAGCAAATATTAATTATTATCTCCTATTTAATTATATAATTTATTAAACCCCATACACATATACACCACCTCTTCTTCTTGAATACTTGTATATTTAATCCAAGTTTCCACATACACCTCGTCTTTGATTACTTGTATTTAATACAATTTTCCACCTATATTAAATGCACTACTTAATCCCAACCCACCACCCAATGCTCAACCTATACGAATTGATACATTCTCACAATAATCTAAGTCATAACATTATAAATGGAAAATTCTTAGTGTATTCCGTCGATGTGGTACAACTAGTACTAATGTCATTACACTAATATTTAGTGTTTTTCTCCAATTTGATTAATTTTTAAAGCTAAATTTAATTAAATTAATTAAATATTATAATATAATTTTAATAGTTATAAATTACACAAAAAAGAACTATAAAGTCATCTCATATTAATATGGTAACGAAAAATATGTTGAATATTGGCTAAATTTCATGTGATTTAACTCTTAAAAAATGAAACATGGAAATTATTTATATATTTAAAATAAATCACTACCACAAAACATATCATGAAAATTTTTTGTTTACACTTTCTATGAGATAATATCCATAACTAAGCATATTAAACGTAGACAAAATTTAAATTATACATACAAAGTTCTTATAAATAAATAATTAAAAATATAAATATATTTATAACTTTAATGTGGAAGGAAGTTATAATCAATAATTGATAATATATCTTGTTAGATGTGTGCGGTATTTACAATTTAAATTTATCTTTTAATCATTATACTTAATTATCTATTTGAAAATAAATATTATAGAGAAATTTTATCATTTTTAATATCGGTAAAAAATAATATATCAATTGAATATACAAATAAAAATATTTATTTTTCATTTTATATAATTCTATTAACGAGGGGTAATTAAACTTCACATTAATAAGGTATATCTTCGATTTTAACATTTTCCCATTAAAATTACTTTTACTAATGTTATTATAATGTTCTTTTATGTAATTTGTTAATTTTTCAAGTCACGAAATTCCTACATAAATTCTCAAAAAATAATTTTCAGCTAAATTTGTAGCAAAAAATCCCTAAATATTTTCCCAGGTAATAAAATTCTTAGGCAAATTCCCAAATATAAATTCCCAGAAAATTTCGCAACAAATTAATCCCCAAATAATTTTTCAACTAATAAAATCCCCAGGTCAATCCTCAAATATAAATCCCCAGCAAATTTCACAGCAATTAATCTCCAAATAATTTCCCAAGTAATAAAATTTCTAGATAAATCCCCAAATATAAATCCCCTACAAATTTCACCACAACTAATCCCCAAATAATTTCCCAAGTAATAAAATCTCCAGATAAATTTTTACCAAAATATCTCCAGTAAATCTGTAGGATGGATTACCTAGGAATTTTTCTATGGAATAAAAGAATGATTTTAAAATAATTTTTTGGTTCATGTACCTGCGGATTTAGCTAGAGATAATGTACTTACCATTACTTTTCCCCAGGTAATATCGCAAGTTCATGTTTGGTGCAAAATGGCGCCAAATTTACCTGCGGAATTTGTTGGGAATACATTTCGTAGGTAATATATTCTAATATTGAAGAATTTAAAACTTTTGAAAGAAAATCCACATGAAATAATTGCGAAAATTTTTCCTAAAAGAATTCTCATATAATTCATAGTTTTCTTTGTAGTGGTTATGGTCAAATTCACATGGAATATGAAAGAAATTTTTGAGATTTTACTATTTATATGGCTACAAGATTTATAGCCAAGTTCTATTTTGTAAAGTTGTAGAGGATAAACGAAGATTGCTTAAAATAAATATGATGATAAAACTTATGTCTAATCATGTTGTCTCTATCAACTCTACGATGTAATTATATGTTAATAATTAAGTCTATCATATAGTATATCATTGCCTACCTCAATCGAAGATCTTGAAACAAGAAAGCTACTCCATAGATGTTGTTTCCTCTCTTTCATGCCTCATAATGTTTAATATCTAGTCAATAAGCAATTGTAAGAGTTCAAAGAAATGCTTTGAGAATTTAAAGCCACTATGTATACCCTTATTCATGGTCTATATCATTACCCTCACTAATTAATTCTACCATACTCCAATTATCAAAATTAATGGAGTTTCGATTCTAATTATCCCTTTTAAAGAAATTTTTCTATTGAAAATCGCATGTTTATTAAATCCAAAATTTCAAACCATCACAGACATATTTTAGAACAACAATTTCATGTTAGGAATCATTAGTTTACAAACTAGATATAATTATAAGTGACATAATACATACTTATAGGTTTTACCCAAAATTTTCTAGGATTCTAACCCATAATTTCACGATTAACAGTGGCTCTAATGATTCTAAGGTGTTAACGGATTAATGGACGAAGAAGTTGATGAAAAAATTGTTGGAAAACTACATGCACAGCGAAAGCATACCAGAATCATACTGCTAACATGAATAATAGACAACCAGTATGTTTATGCTAGAACATATACAATTATGCTAGAACACATAAACATGCTGAAATTTAATTCAAGAATTACATCTTGAAGTGTGAGCAGATAGATACCTTCAAGAGAATTAGACAGACCTTCAAGCGAATCCTCAAGATAGACAACAACTATGGTCTTCTACAGTGATCTCAAGTTCACATCCGAAATCTCTCAATACTTGGGTGAGCAAGTATGAATAGAAACCTTCAATCTTTTGTTAGGCTAGGAGAATCCCTACTTATAGAGATTTCTTCTAAATCCAAAGAGGAGAACAAAACGCGGTCTATTATTTTTTCAAAAAAAAATACGCTTGTTTTCTTTTAAAACCAAGCACACGTCTGACTCCTCTTTTCCCCTTAGAAATAGGATTATGAGTTCTAATTAAATATGGGCATTGTAGGGACCACATAATTAATTACTGAGGCTTCCTATTATGGAAATAATTCCAAATAATTAATTTGAATTATTCCTACCATAATAAATTGAAAATCATTCCACTAGAAATTAGTAATTGCACTCCTTTATTTATGTTTCAAAATTCTCCATTAAACACTTATGTAATTCTCCATGTTAAGATTACAGTTACTAATCAATAAATTAAATTACTGACGAATTCAATTCAATGATTAATTTCCTTTAGAGCACTGCTTAACTTATTTCATATGTCGGATTCATAAATCCACTTGCAAGGTTTGACTCGATGAAAACTTATAAGCTCTCAAAAAGGCATATCAATCAATCTCTATAACAAGACATGGATTCCATCAACTAACTTATTATTTCACAAATATATATTACTATCATCCAATCTACTAGGCATATTGACCCATCTCAGAATCTCACCTTTTAATAAATCAAAACGATAATTAATATATATAGATCATAATCGTTACATCAAGACTGAGAATATAAGTACATTTAGCAGTTTAGAGAATATATTTTTGTCAGTCAGTCTAAAACAACTATCTCTGCTCGGTCTCGTTCAATACATACAAAATGCACTAGCACAAGAAATTGGAACTATACCATTTTCATAATCAATACAAATTATATATAATCTTGAGCTACAATCGTACCGATGGCATGTCCAATTTCCATCCTAGATTGTGAACAAAAAAACTTTATACTTATAAGAACCGATGATTTAATCATTTGTGTATAAGCTAAAACTCTATACACTAAATCATCTACAATATAAGTAAACAAACACCATAAACGAATATATAATCTATTAAAACTGAATAAATATTTATTCTATAATTAATATTATATCTAAACATATGGTTAATAGTATATATCTCAACACTCTCCCACTTAGACTTTTAAACATCACGATTGTTATAATGTACTATATCTAAATGCATGGTTAATAGTATATACCCTAACAATCTCCCACTTAGATGTTTAATCTTAAAAATTATTAGAATACTATGTCTAAACACATGATTAATAGTATATACACTACCAAAAACTTAACTCAAAAAAGAATCTTCACTCAAACCTTGAGAAAATTGCCCCCTCCCTCCTCTCTAGGGCTTTGGAACAAGATTTTGAAATTTATGACATAAGAACCAGAAAAATCAGACTTAATGTCACGACCCAAGCCTAGGACCTAGACGTGACATGGCAAATGAGGAACCCGAAGGAACCCCAAACAAGCCTCTCAAACTTGTCATCACACTTCATCGGTCGCGGAAGTACATTCAACATTACTTAACGGGAAATAGGGACTAAGGGCAAACCATTTCAAAATGACATCATAGAACAAGAGTCAAGCTCATTTACAAAATTCTTGTCCAACGCACACCTCTACATACATTGATAGGACGGGGGCCATGACATACTACCGGATCCCCTCATAGTCAAAATACAATTGCAAGCTAAAGTCTCAAAACATAGGAGTAGGAAACATAACATAGCCCTCGAATCATTGAGGACTCACCAACAAACTCGGATAAGCACCGTACTAGCCACGTGAATGGAGAGA